>NW_025064164.1:0-4999 GCF_018152265.1 Drosophila ficusphila
GACCAGATCCCAGCACTGCTTATCCCAAACCTTTTGAAATTTTTACCCGATTTAAAAGTGGAATACCTCTCTGAAGTGGTTATTAAAATATCTATCTAGCTGCATTATTGGTTTATTTTCGAATTTTTGGTCAATATTTTGTAATTTTTATGACCCCCGACCTATCAAAATTTGCAAAAAATGGGTTTGCAGAAAAGTGACCAGATCCCAGCACTGCTTAGCCCAAACTTTTGAAATTTTACCCGATTTAAAAGTGGAATGCCTCTCTGAATTTGTTATTAAAATATCTATCTAGCTGCATTATTGGTTTATTTTCAGATTTTTGGTCAATATTTTGTAATTTTTTATGACCCCCGACCTGTCAAAATTTGCAAAAAATGGGTTTGCAGAAAAGTGACCAGATCCCAGCACTGCTTAGCCCAAACTTTTGAAATTTTTACCCGATTTAAAAGTGGAATACCTCTCTGAATTTGTTATTAAAATATCTATCTAGCTGCATTATTGGTTTATTTTCGAATTTTTGGTCAATATTTTGTAATTTTTTATGACCCCCGACCTGTCAAAATTTGCAAAAAATGGGTTTGCAGAAAAGTGACCAGATCCCAGCACTGCTTAGCCCAAACTTTTGAAATTTTTACCCGATTTAAAAGTGGAATACCTCTCTGAATTTGTTATTAAAATATCTATCTAGCTGCATTATTGGTTTATTTTCGAATTTTTGGTCAATATTTTGTAATTTTTTATGACCCCCGACCTGTCAAAATTTGCAAAAATGGGTTTGCAGAAAAGTGACCAGATCCCAGCACTGCTTAGCCCATAACTTTTGAAATTTTTACCCGATTTAAAAGTGGAATACCTCTCTGAATTTGTTATTAAAATATCTATCTAGCTGCATTATTGGTTTATTTTCGAATTTTTGGTCAATATTTTGTAATTTTTATGACCCCCGACCTGTCAAAATTTGCAAAAAATGGGTTTGCAGAAAAGTGACCAGATCCCAGCACTGCTTAGCCCAAACTTTTGAAATTTTTACCCGATTTAAAAGTGGAATACCTCTCTGAATTTGTTATTAAAATATCTATCTAGCTGCATTATTGGTTTATTTTCGATTTTTGGTCAATATTTTGTAATTTTTTATGACCCCCGACCTGTCAAAATTTGCAAAAAATGGGTTTGCAGAAAAGTGACCAGATCCCAGCACTGCTTAGCCCAAACTTTTGAAATTTTTACCCGATTTAAAAGTGGAATACCTCTCTGAATTTGTTATTAAAATATCTATCTAGCTGCATTATTGGTTTATTTTCGAATTTTTGGTCAATATTTTGTAATTTTTTATGACCCCCGACCTGTCAAAATTTGCAAAAAATGGGTTTGCAGAAAAGTGACCAGATCCCAGCACTGCTTAGCCCAAACTTTTGAAATTTTTACCCGATTTAAAAGTGGAATACCTCTCTGAATTTGTTATTAAAATATCTATCTAGCTGCATTATTGGTTTATTTTCAGATTTTTGGTCAATATTTTGTAATTTTTTATGACCCCCGACCTGTCAAAATTTGCAAAAAATGGGTTTGCAGAAAAGTGACCAGATCCCAGCACTGCTTAGCCCAAACTTTTGAAATTTTTACCCGATTTAAAAGTGGAATACCTCTCTGAATTTGTTATTAAAATATCTATCTAGCTGCATTATTGGTTTATTTTCAGATTTTTGGTCAATATTTTGTAATTTTTTATGACCCCCGACCTGTCAAAATTTGCAAAAAATGGGTTTGCAGAAAAGTGACCAGATCCCAGCACTGCTTAGCCCAAACTTTTGAAATTTTTACCCGATTTAAAAGTGGAATACCTCTCTGAATTTGTTATTAAAATATCTATCTAGCTGCATTATTGGTTTATTTTCAGATTTTTGGTCAATATTTTGTAATTTTTTATGACCCCCGACCTGTCAAAATTTGCAAAAAATGGGTTTGCAGAAAAGTGACCAGATCCCAGCACTGCTTAGCCCAAACTTTTGAAATTTTTACCCGATTTAAAAGTGGAATACCTCTCTGAATTTGTTATTAAAATATCTATCTAGCTGCATTATTGGTTTATTTTCGAATTTTTGGTCAATATTTTGTAATTTTTTATGACCCCCGACCTGTCAAAATTTGCAAAAAATGGGTTTGCAGAAAAGTGACCAGATCCCAGCACTGCTTAGCCCAAACTTTTGAAATTTTTACCCGATTTAAAAGTGGAATACCTCTCTGAATTTGTTATTAAAATATCTATCTAGCTGCATTATTGGTTTATTTTCGAATTTTTGGTCAATATTTTGTAATTTTTTATGACCCCCGACCTGTCAAAATTTGCAAAAAATGGGTTTGCAGAAAAGTGACCAGATCCCAGCACTGCTTAGCCCATAACTTTTGAAATTTTTACCCGATTTAAAAGTGGAATACCTCTCTGAATTTGTTATTAAAATATCTATCTAGCTGCATTATTGGTTTATTTTCAGATTTTTGGTCAATATTTTGTAATTTTTTATGACCCCCGACCTGTCAAAATTTGCAAAAAATGGGTTTGCAGAAAAGTGACCAGATCCCAGCACTGCTTAGCCCATAACTTTTGAAATTTTTACCCGATTTAAAAGTGGAATACCTCTCTGAATTTGTTATTAAAATATCTATCTAGCTGCATTATTGGTTTATTTTCAGATTTTTGGTCAATATTTTGTAATTTTTTATGACCCCCGACCTGTCAAAATTTGCAAAAAATGGGTTTGCAGAAAAGTGACCAGATCCAGCACTGCTTAGCCCAAACTTTTGAAATTTTTACCCGATTTAAAAGTGGAATACCTCTCTGAATTTGTTATTAAAATATCTATCTAGCTGCATTATTGGTTTATTTTCGAATTTTTGGTCAATATTTTGTAATTTTTATGACCCCCGACCTGTCAAAATTTGCAAAAAATGGGTTTGCAGAAAAGTGACCAGATCCCAGCACTGCTTAGCCCATAACTTTTGAAATTTTTACCCGATTTAAAAGTGGAATACCTCTCTGAATTTGTTATTAAAATATCTATCTAGCTGCATTATTGGTTTATTTTCGAATTTTTGGTCAATATTTTGTAATTTTTTATGACCCCCGACCTGTCAAAATTTGCAAAAAATGGGTTTGCAGAAAAGTGACCAGATCCCAGCACTGCTTAGCCCAAACTTTTGAAATTTTTACCCGATTTAAAAGTGGAATACCTCTCTGAATTTGTTATTAAAATATCTATCTAGCTGCATTATTGGTTTATTTTCGAATTTTTTGGTCAATATTTTGTAATTTTTTATGACCCCCGACCTGTCAAAATTTGCAAAAAATGGGTTTGCAGAAAAGTGACCAGATCCCAGCACTGCTTAGCCCAAACTTTTGAAATTTTTACCCGATTTAAAAGTGGAATACCTCTCTGAATTTGTTATTAAAATATCTATCTAGCTGCATTATTGGTTTATTTTCGAATTTTTGGTCAATATTTTGTAGTTTTTTATGACCCCCGACCTGTCAAAATTTGCAAAAAATGGGTTTGCAGAAAAGTGACCAGATCCAGCACTGCTTAGCCCAAACTTTTGAAATTTTTACCCGATTTAAAAGTGGAATACCTCTCTGAATTTGTTATTAAAATATCTATCTAGCTGCATTATTGGTTTATTTTCGAATTTTTGGTCAATATTTTGTAATTTTTATGACCCCCGACCTGTCAAAATTTGCAAAAATGGGTTTGCAGAAAAGTGACCAGATCCCAGCACTGCTTAGCCCAAACTTTTGAAATTTTTACCCGATTTAAAAGTGGAATACCTCTCTGAATTTGTTATTAAAATATCTATCTAGCTGCATTATTGGTTTATTTTCGAATTTTTTGGTCAATATTTTGTAATTTTTATGACCCCCGACCTGTCAAAATTTGCAAAAAATGGGTTTGCAGAAAAGTGACCAGATCCCAGCACTGCTTAGCCCAAACTTTTGAAATTTTTACCCGATTTAAAAGTGGAATACCTCTCTGAATTTGTTATTAAAATATCTATCTAGCTGCATTATTGGTTTATTTTCGAATTTTTGGTCAATGTTTTGTCAGTTTTTATGACCCCCGACCTGTCAAAATTTGCAAAAAATGGGTTTGCAGAAAAGTGACCAGATCCCAGCACTGCTTAGCCCAAACTTTTGAAATTTTTACCCGATTTAAAAGTGGAATACCTCTCTGAATTTGTTATTAGAATATCTATCTAGCTGCATTATTGGTTTATTTTCAGATTTTTGGTCAATATTTTGTAATTTTTTATGACCCCCGACCTGTCAAAATTTGCAAAAAATGGGTTTGCAGAAAAGTGACCAGATCCCAGCACTGCTTAGCCCAAACTTTTGAAATTTTTACCCGATTTAAAAGTGGAATACCTCTCTGAATTTGTTATTCGAATATCTATCTAGCTGCATTATTGGTTTATTTTCGGATTTTTGGTCAATATTTTGTAAGTTTTTATGACCCCCGACCTGTCAAAATTTGCAAAAAATGGGTTTGCAGAAAAGTGACCAGATCCCAGCACTGCTTAGCCCATAACTTTTGAAATTTTTACCCGATTTAAAGTGGAATACCTCTCTGAATTTGTTATTAAAATATCTATCTAGCTCCATTATTGGTTTATTTTCCGAGATTTTTGGTCAATGATTTTGTAGATCTTTATGACCCCCGACTTATCAAAATTTGCAAAAAATGGGTTTTTGTGCAGATCTGCTAAAGTGACAGATCCCAGCACTGCTTATCCCAACCTTGCCCAAATTTTTACCCGATTGATTTAGTGGAATACCTCTCTGAATTTGTTATTATTAGATCTCTATCTAGCTGCATTAGTGGTTTATTTTCGAATTTTTGGTCAATATTATGTAATTTTTATGACCCCCGGCCTGTCAAAATTTTGCAAAAAATGGGTTTGCAGAAAAGTGACCAGATCCCAACGCTGCTGGACTAAACTTTTGAAA
>NW_025064165.1:0-18369 GCF_018152265.1 Drosophila ficusphila
GAAAATAAACCAATAATGCAGCTAGATAGATATTTTAACAACAAATTCAGAGAGGTATTCCACTTTTAAATCGGGTAAAAATTTCAAAAGTTATGGGCTAAGCAGTGCTGGGATCTGGTCACTTTTCTGCAAACCCATTTTTTGCAAATTTTGACAGGTCGGGGTCATAAAAAATGACGAAACATTGACCAAAAATTCGAAAATAAACCAATGATGTAGCTAGATAGACATTTTAATAACAAATTCAGAGAGGTATTCCACTTTTAAATCGGGTAAAAATTTCAAAAGTTATGGGATAAGCAGTGCTGGGATCTGGTCACTTTTCTGCAAACCCATTTTTTGCAAATTTTGACAGGTCGGGGTCATAAAAAATGACGAAACATTGACCAAAAAATTCGAAAATAAACCAATAATGCAGCTAGATAGATATTTTAACAACAATTTCAGAGAGGTATTCCACTTTTAAATCGGGTAAAAATTTCAAAAGTTATGGGCTAAGCAGTGCTGGGATCTGGTCACTTTTCTGCAAACCCATTTTTTGCAAATTTTAACAAGTCGGGGGTCATAAAAAACTACAAAATATTGACCAAAAATTCGAAAATAAACCAATAATGCAGCTAGATAGATATTTTAACAACAAATTCAGAGAGGTATTCCACTTTTAAATCGGGTAAAAATTTCAAAAGTTTGGGCTAAGCAGTGCTGGGATCTGGTCACTTTTCTGCAAACCCATTTTTGCAAATTTTGACAGGTCGGGGGGTCATAAAAAATGACGAAACATTGACCAAAAATTCGAAAATAAACCAATGATGTAGCTAGATAGATATTTTAATAACAAATTCAGAGAGGCATTCCACTTTTAAATCGGGTAAAAATTTCAAACGTTATGGGATAAGCAGTGCTGGGATCTGGTCACTTTTCTGCAAACCCATTTTTTTGCAAATTTTGACAGGTCGGGGGTCATAAAAAATTACAAAATATTGACCAAAAAGTCGAAAATAAACCAATAATGCAGCTAGACAGATATTTAAACAACAAATTCAGAGAGGTATTCCACTTTTAAATCGGGTAAAAATTTCAAAAGTTTGGGCTAAGCAGTGCTGGGATCTTGTCACTTTTCTGCAAACCCATTTTTGCAAATTTTGACAGGTCGGGGGTCATAAAAAACTACAAAATATTGACCAAAAATTCGAAAATAAACCAATAATGCAGCTAGATAGATATTTTAACAACAAATTCAGAGAGGTATTCCACTTTTAAATCGGGTAAAAATTTCAAAAGTTTGGGCTAAGCAGTGCTGGGATCTTGTCACTTTTCTGCAAACCCATTTTTTGCAAATTTTAACAAGTCGGGGGTCATAAAAAACTACAAAATATTGACCAAAAATTCGAAAATAAACCAATAATGCAGCTAGATAGATATTTTAACAACAAATTCAGAGAGGTATTCCACTTTTAAATCGGGTAAAAATTTCAAAAGTTTGGGCCAAGCAGTGCTGGGATCTGGTCACTTTTCTGCAAAAGATAGATATTCGAATAACAAATTCAGGAGGTTTATTCCACTTTTAAATCGGGTAAAAATTTCAAAAGTTTGGGCTAAGCAGTGCTGGGATCTGGTCACTTTTCTGCAAACCCATTTTTTGCAAATTTTGACAGGTTGGGGGTCATAAAAAATGACGAAACATTGACCAAAAATTCGAAAATAAACCAATAATGCAGCTAGATAGATATTTTAATAGCAAATTCAGAGAGGTATTCCACTTTTAAATCGGGTAAAAATTTCAAAAGGTTTGGGATAAGCAGTGCTGGGATCTGGTCACTTTTCTGCAAACCCATTTTTTGCAAATTTTGACAAGTCGGGGGTCATAAAAAACTACAAAATATTGACCAAAAATTCGAAAATAAACCAATAATGCAGCTAGATAGATATTTTAACAACAAATTCAGAGAGGTATTCCACTTTTAAATCGGGTAAAAATTTCAAAAGTTTGGGCTAAGCAGTGCTGGGATCTGGTCACTTTTCTGCAAACCCATTTTTTGCAAATTTTGACAAGCGGGGGTCATAAAAATTTACAAAATATTGACCAAAAATTCGAAAATAAACCAATAATGCAGCTAGATAGATATTTTAACAACAAATTCAGAGAGGTATTCCACTTTTAAATCGGGTAAAAATTTCAAAAGTTATGGGCTAAGCAGTGCTGGGATCTGATCACTTTTCTGCAAACCCATTTTTTGCAAATTTTGACAGGTCGGGGGTCATAAAAAATGACGAAACATTGACCAAAAATTCGAAAATAAACCAATGATGTAGCTAGATAGACATTTTAATAACAAATTCAGAGAGGTATTCCACTTTTAAATCGGGTAAAAATTTCAAAAGTTATGGGATAAGCAGTGCTGGGATCTGGTCACTTTTCTGCAAACCCATTTTTTGCAAATTTTGACAGGTCGGGGGTCATAAAAAATGACGAAACATTGACCAAAAAGTCGAAAATAAACCAATAATGCAGCTAGATAGATATTTTAACAACAATTTCAGAGAGGTATTCCACTTTTAAATCGGGTAAAAATTTCAAAAGTTATGGGCTAAGCAGTGCTGGGATCTGGTCACTTTTCTGCAAACCCATTTTTTGCAAATTTTAACAAGTCGGGGGTCATAAAAAACTACAAAATATTGACCAAAAATTCGAAAATAAACCAATAATGCAGCTAGATAGATATTTTAACAACAATTTCAGAGAGGTATTCCACTTTTAAATCGGGTAAAAATTTCAAAAGTTATGGGCTAAGCAGTGCTGGGATCTGGTCACTTTTCTGCAAACCCATTTTTTGCAAATTTTGACAGGTCGGGGGTCATAAAAAATGACGAAACATTGACCAAAAATTCGAAAATAAACCAATGATGTAGCTAGATAGATATTTTAATAACAAATTCAGAGAGGCATTCCACTTTTAAATCGGGTAAAAATTTCAAAAGTTATGGGATAAGCAGTGCTGGGATCTGGTCACTTTTCTGCAAACCCATTTTTTTGCAAATTTTGACAGGTCGGGGGTCATAAAAAACTACAAAATATTGACCAAAAATTCGAAAATAAACCAATAATGCAGCTAGAAAGATATTTTAACAACAAATTCAGAGAGGTATTCCACTTTTAAATCGGGTAAAAATTTCAAAAGTTATGGGCTAAGCAGTGCTGGGATCTGGTCACTTTTCTGCAAACCCATTTTTTGCAAATTTTGACAGGTCGGGGGTCATAAAAAACTACAAAATATTGTCCAAAAATTCGAAAATAAACCAATAATGCAGCTAGATAGATATTTTAACAACAAATTCAGAGAGGTATTCCACTTTTAAATCGGGTAAAAATTTCAAAAGTTATGGGCTAAGCAGTGCTGGGATCTGGTCACTTTTCTGCAAACCCATTTTTTGCAAATTTTGACAGGTCGGGGGTCATAAAAAACTACAAAATATTGACCAAAAATTCGAAAATAAACCAATAATGCAGCTAGATAGATATTTTAATAACAAATTCAGAGAGGTATTCCACTTTTAAATCGGGTAAAAATTTCAAAAGTTATGGGCTAAGCAGTGCTGGGTTCTGGTCACTTTTCTGCAAACCCATTTTTGCAAATTTTGACAGGTCGGGGGTCATAAAAAATTACAAAATATTGACCAAAAATTCGAAAATAAACCAATAATGCAGCTAGATAGATATTTGAATAACAAATTCAGAGAGGTATTCCACTTTTAAATCGGGTAAAAATTTCAAAAGTTTGGGCTAAGCAGTGCTGGGATCTGGTCACTTTTCTGCAAACCCATTTTTTGCAAATTTTGACAGGTCGGGGGTCATAAAAAATGACGAAACATTGACCAAAAATTCGAAAATAAACCAATGATGTAGCTAGATAGATATTTTAATAACAAATTCAGAGAGGCATTCCACTTTTAAATCAGGTAAAAATTTCAAAAGTTATGGGATAAGCAGTGCTGGGATCTGGTCACTTTTCTGCAAACCCATTTTTTGCAAATTTTGACAGGTCGGGGTCATAAAAAATTACAAAATATTGACCAAAAAGTCGAAAATAAACCAATAATGCAGCTAGACAGATATTTAAACAACAAATTCAGAGAGGTATTCCACTTTTAAATCGGGTAAAAATTTCAAAAGTTTGGGCTAAGCAGTGCTGGGATCTTGTCACTTTTCTGCAAACCCATTTTTTGCAAATTTTGACAGGTCGGGGGTCATAAAAAACTACAAAATATTGACCAAAAATTCGAAAATAAACCAATAATGCAGCTAGATAGATATTTTAACAACAAATTCAGAGAGGTATTCCACTTTTAAATCGGGTAAAAATTTCAAAAGTTTGGGCTAAGCAGTGCTGGGATCTTGTCACTTTTCTGCAAACCCATTTTTTTGCAAATTTTGACAGGTCGGGGGTCATAAAAAACTACAAAATATTGACCAAAAATTCGAAAATAAACCAATAATGCAGCTAGATAGATATTTTAACAACAAATTCAGAGAGGTATTCCACTTTTAAATCGGGTAAAAATTTCAAAAGTTTGGGCTAAGCAGTGCTGGGATCTGGTCACTTTTCTGCAAACCCATTTTTTGCAAATTTTGACAGGTCGGGGGTCATAAAAAACTACAAAATATTGACCAAAAATTCGAAAATAAACCAATAATGCAGCTAGATAGATATTTTAACAACAAATTCAGAGAGGTATTCCACTTTTAAATCGGGTAAAAATTTCAAAAGTTATGGGCTAAGCAGTGCTGGGATCTGGTCACTTTTCTGCAAACCCATTTTTTGCAAATTTTGACAGGTCGGGGGTCATAAAAAACTACAAAATATTGACCAAAAATTCGAAAATAAACCAATAATGCAGCTAGATAGATATTTTAATAACAAATTCAGAGAGGTATTCCACTTTTAAATCGGGTAAAAATTTCAAAAGTTATGGGCTAAGCAGTGCTGGGTTCTGGTCACTTTTCTGCAAACCCATTTTTTGCAAATTTTGACAGGTCGGGGGTCATAAAAAATTACAAAATATTGACCAAAAATTCGAAAATAAACCAATAATGCAGCTAGATAGATATTCGAATAACAAATTCAGAGAGGTATTCCACTTTTAAATCGGGTAAAAATTTCAAAAGTTTGGGCTAAGCAGTGCTGGGATCTGGTCACTTTTCTGCAAACCCATTTTTTGCAAATTTTGACAGGTCGGGGGTCATAAAAAATGACGAAACATTGACCAAAAATTCGAAAATAAACCAATGATGTAGCTAGATAGATATTTTAATAACAAATTCAGAGAGGCATTCCACTTTTAAATCAGGTAAAAATTTCAAAAGTTATGGGATAAGCAGTGCTGGGATCTGGTCACTTTTCTGAAAACCCATTTTTTTGCAAATTTTGACAGGTCGGGGGTCATAAAAAATGACGAAACATTGACCAAAAATTCGAAAATAAACCAATGATGTAGCTAGATAGACATTTTAATAACAAATTCAGAGAGGTATTCCACTTTTAAATCGGGTAAAAATTTCAAAAGTTATGGGATAAGCAGTGCTGGGATCTGGTCACTTTTCTGCAAACCCATTTTTTGCAAATTTTGACAGGTCGGGGGTCATAAAAAATGACGAAACATTGACCAAAAATTCGAAAATAAACCAATAATGCAGCTAGATAGATATTTTAACAACAAATTCAGAGAGGTATTCCACTTTTAAATCGGGTAAAAATTTCAAAAGTTTGGGCTAAGCAGTGCTGGGATCTTGTCACTTTTCTGCAAACCCATTTTCTGCAAATTTTGACAGGTCGGGGGTCATAAAAAACTACAAAATATTGACCAAAAATTCGAAAATAAACCAATAATGCAGCTAGATAGATATTTTAACAACAAATTCAGAGAGGTATTCCACTTTTAAATCGGGTAAAAATTTCAAAAGTTTGGGCTAAGCAGTGCTGGGATCTGGTCACTTTTCTGCAAACCCATTTTTTGCAAATTTTGACAGGTCGGGGGTCATAAAAAATTACAAAATATTGACCAAAAATTCAAAAATTAACCAATAATGCAGCTAGATAGATATTTTAATAACAAATTCAGAGAGGTATTCCACTTTTAAATCGGGTAAAAATTTCAAAAGTTTGGGCTAAGCAGTGCTGGGATCTGGTCACTTTTCTGCAAACCCATTTTTTGCAAATTTTGACAGGTCGGGGGGTCATAAAAAATTACAAAATATTGACCAAAAATTCGAAAATAAACCAATAATGCAGCTAGATAGATATTTTAACAACAAATTCAGAGAGGTATTCCACTTTTAAATCGGGTAAAAATTTCAAAAAATTGGGCTAAGCAGTGCTGGGATCTGGTCACTTTTCTGCAAACCCATTTTTTGCAAATTTTGACAGGTCGGGGGTCATAAAAAACTACAAAATATTGACCAAAAATTCGAAAATAAACCAATAATGCAGCTAGATAGATATTTTAACAACAAATTCAGAGAGGTATTCCACTTTTAAATCGGGTAAAAATTTCAAAAGTTATGGGCTAAGCAGTGCTGGGATCTTGTCACTTTTCTGCAAACCCATTTTTTGCAAATTTTGACAGGTCGGGGGTCATAAAAAATTACAAAATATTGACCAAAAATTCAAAAATTAACCAATAATGCAGCTAGATAGATATTTTAATAACAAATTCAGAGAGGTATTCCACTTTTAAATCGGGTAAAAATTTCAAAAGTTTGGGCTAAGCAGTGCTGGGATCTTGTCACTTTTCTGCAAACCCATTTTTTGCAAATTTTGACAGGTCGGGGGTCATAAAAAATTACAAAATATTGACCAAAAATTCAAAAATTAACCAATAATGCAGCTAGATAGATATTTTAATAACAAATTCAGAGAGGTATTCCACTTTTAAATCGGGTAAAAATTTCAAAAGTTTGGGCTAAGCAGTGCTGGGATCTGGTCACTTTTCTGCAAACCCATTTTTTGCAAATTTTGACAGGTTGGGGGTCATAAAAAATGACGAAACATTGACCAAAAATTCGAAAATAAACCAATGATGTAGCTAGATAGATATTTTAACAACAAATTCAGAGAGGTATTCCACTTTTAAATCGGGTAAAAATTTCAAAAGCTATGGGCTAAGCAGTGCTGGGATCTGGTCACTTTTCTGCAAACCCATTTTTTGCAAATTTTGACAGGTCGGGGGTCATAAAAAATTACAAAATATTGACCAAAAATTCGAAAATAAACCAATAATGCAGCTAGATAGATATTTTAATAGCAAATTCAGAGAGGTATTCCACTTTTAAATCGGGTAAAAATTTCAAAAGTTTGGGATAAGCAGTGATGGGATCTGGTCACTTTTCTGCAAACCCATTTTTTGCAAATTTTGACAGGTCGGGGGGTCATAAAAAACTACAAAATATTGACCAAAAATTCGAAAATAAACCAATAATGCCGCTAGATAGATATTTTAATAACAAATTCAGAGAGGTATTCCACTTTTAAATCGGGTAAAAATTTCAAAAGTTATGGGATAAGCAGTGCTGGGTTCTGGTCACTTTTCTGCAAACCCATTTTTTGCAAATTTTGACAGGTCGGGGGTCATAAAAAATTACAAAATATTGACCAAAAATTCGAAAATAAACCAATAATGCAGCTAGATAGATATTCGAATAACAAATTCAGAGAGGTATTCCACTTTTAAATCGGGTAAAAATTTCAAAAGTTATGGGCTAAGCAGTGCTGGGATCTGGTCACTTTTCTGCAAACCCATTTTTTGCAAATTTTGACAGGTCGGGGGTCATAAAAAATGACGAAACATTGACCAAAAATTCGAAAATAAACCAATGATGTAACTAGATAGATATTTTAATAACAAATTCAGAGAGGCATTCCACTTTTAAATCGGGTAAAAATTTCAAAAGTTATGGGCTAAGCAGTGCTGGGATCTGGTCACTTTTCTGCAAACACATTTTTTGCAAATCTTGACAGGTCGGGGGTCATAAAAAATTACAAAATATTGACCAAAAATTCGAAAATAAACCAATAATGCAGCTAGATAGATATTTTAACAACAAATTCAGAGAGGTATTCCACTTTTAAATCGGGTAAAAATTTCAAAAGTTTGGGCTAAGCAGTGCTGGGATCTGGTCACTTTTCTGCAAACCCATTTTTTGCAAATTTTGACAGGTCGGGGGTCATAAAAAACTACAAAATATTGACCAAAAATTTGAAAATAAACCAATAATGCAGCTAGATAGATATTCGAATAACAAATTCAGAGAGGTATTCCACTTTTAAATCGGGTAAAAATTTCAAAAGTTTGGGCTAAGCAGTGCTGGGATCTGGTCACTTTTCTGCAAACCCATTTTTTGCAAATTTTGACAGGTCGGGGGGTCATAAAAAATTACAAAATATTGACCAAAAAGTCGAAAATAAACCAATAATGCAGCTAGACAGATATTTTAACAACAAATTCAGAGAGGTATTCCACTTTTAAATCGGGTAAAAATTTCAAAAGTTTGGGCTAAGCAGTGCTGGGATCTGGTCACTTTTCTGCAAACCCATTTTTTGCAAATTTTAACAGGTCGGGGGGTCATAAAAAATGACGAAACATTGACCAAAAATTCGAAAATAAACCAATAATGCAGCTAGATAGATATTTTAATAACAAATTCAGAGAGGCATTCCACTTTTAAATCGGGTAAAAATTTCAAAAGTTATGGGCTAAGCAGTGCTGGGATCTGGTCACTTTTCTGCAAACCCATTTTTTGCAAATTTTGACAGGTCGGGGGTCATAAAAAACTACAAAATATTGACCAAAAATTCGAAAATAAACCAATAATGCAGCTAGATAGATATTTTAACAACAAATTCAGAGAGGTATTCCACTTTTAAGTCGGGTAAAAATTTCAAAAGTTTGGGCTAAGCAGTGCTGGGATCTGGTCACTTTTCTGCAAACCCATTTTTTGCAAATTTTGACAGGTCGGGGGTCATAAAAAACTACAAAATATTGACCAAAAATTCGAAAATAAACCAATAATGCAGCTAGATAGATATTTTAACAACAAATTCAGAGAGGTATTCCACTTTTAAATCGGGTAAAAATTTCAAAAGTTTGGGCTAAGCAGTGCTGGGATCTGGTCACTTTTCTGCAAACCCATTTTTTGCAAATTTTGACAGGTCGGGGGTCATAAAAAACTACAAAATATTGACCAAAAATTCGAAAATAAACCAATAATGCAGCTAGATAGATATTTTAACAACAAATTCAGAGAGGTATTCCACTTTTAAATCGGGTAAAAATTTCAAAAGTTTGGGCTAAGCAGTGCTGGGATCTGGTCACTTTTCTGCAAACCCATTTTTTGCAAATTTTGACAGGTCGGGGGTCATAAAAAATTACAAAATATTGACCAAAAATTCGAAAATAAACCAATAATGCAGCTAGATAGATATTCGAATAACAAATTCAAAGAGGTATTCCACTTTTAAATCGGGTAAAAATTTCAAAAGTTTGGGCTAAGCAGTGCTGGGATCTGGTCACTTTTCTGCAAACCCATTTTTTGCAAATTTTAACAGGTCGGGGGTCATAAAAAATGACGAAACATTGACCAAAAATTCGAAAATAAACCAATGATGTAGCTAGATAGATATTTTAATAACAAATTCAGAGAGGTATTCCACTTTTAAATCGGGTAAAAATTTCAAAAGTTTGGGCTAAGCAGTGCTGGGTTCTGGTCACTTTTCTGCAAACCCATTTTTTGCAAATTTTGACAGGTCGGGGGTCATAAAAAACTACAAAATATTGACCAAAAATTTGAAAATAAACCAATAATGCAGCTAGATAGATATTCGAATAACAAATTCAGAGAGGTATTCCACTTTTAAATCGGGTAAAAATTTCAAAAGTTTGGGCTAAGCAGTGCTGGGATCTGGTCACTTTTCTGCAAACCCTTTTTTTGCAAATTTTGACAGGTCGGGGGTCATAAAAAATGACGAAACATTGACCAAAAATTCGAAAATAAACCAATGATGTAGCTAGATAGATATTTTAGTAACAAATTCAGAGAGGCATTCCACTTTTAAATCGGGTAAAAATTTCAAAAGTTATGGGCTAAGCAGTGCTGGGTTCTGGTCACTTTTCTGCAAACCCATTTTTTTGCAAATTTTGACAGGTCGGGGGTCATAAAAAATTACAAAATATTGACCAAAAATTCGAAAATAAACCAATAATGCAGCTAGATAGATATTTTAACAACAAATTCAGAGATGTATACCACTTTTAAATCAGGTAAAAATTTCAAAAGTTTGGGCTAAGCAGTGCTGGGATCTGGTCACTTTTCTGCAAACCCATTTTTTGCAAATTTTGACAGGTCGGGGGTCATAAAAAATTACAAAATATTGACCAAAAATTCGAAAATAAACCAATAATGCAGCTAGATAGATATTTTAACAACAAATTCAGAGAGGTATTCCACTTTTAAATCGGGTAAAAATTTCAAAAGTTATGGGCTAAGCAGTGCTGGGATCTGGTCACTTTTCTGCAAACCCATTTTTTTGCAAATTTTGACAGGTCGGGGGTCATAAAAAACTACAAAATATTGACCAAAAATTCGAACATAAACCAATAATGCAGCTAGATAGATATTCGAATAACAAATTCAAAGAGGTATTCCACTTTTAAATCGGGTAAAAATTTCAAAAGTTTGGGCTAAGCAGTGCTGGGATCTGGTCACTTTTCTGCAAACCCATTTTTTGCAAATTTTAACAGGTCGGGGGTCATAAAAAATGACGAAACATTGACCAAAAATTCGAAAATAAACCAATGATGTAGCTAGATAGATATTTTAATAACAAATTCAGAGAGGTATTCCACTTTTAAATCGGGTAAAAATTTCAAAAGTTATGGGCTAAGCAGTGCTGGGTTCTGGTCACTTTTCTGCAAACCCATTTTTTGCAAATTTTGACAGGTCGGGGGTCATAAAAAACTACAAAATATTGACCAAAAATTCGAAAATAAACCAATAATGCAGCTAGATAGATATTCGAATAACAAATTCAGAGAGGTATTCCACTTTTAAATCGGGTAAAAATTTCAAAAGTTTGGGCTAAGCAGTGCTGGGATCTGGTCACTTTTCTGCAAACCCATTTTTTGCAAATTTTGACAGGTCGGGGGTCATAAAAAATTACAAAATATTGACCAAAAATTCGAAAATAAACCAATAATGCAGCTAGATAGATATTTTAACAACAAATTCAGAGATGTATACCACTTTTAAATCAGGTAAAAATTTCAAAAGTTTGGGCTAAGCAGTGCTGGGATCTGGTCACTTTTCTGCAAACCCATTTTTTGCAAATTTTGACAGGTCGGGGGTCATAAAAAATTACAAAATATTGACCAAAAATTCGAAAATAAACCAATAATGCAGCTAGATAGATATTTTAACAACAAATTCAGAGAGGTATTCCACTTTTAAATCGGGTAAAAATTTCAAAAGTTTGGGCTAAGCAGTGCTGGGATCTGGTCACTTTTCTGCAAACCCATTTTTTGCAAATTTTGACAGGTCGGGGGTCATAAAAAACTACAAAATATTGACCAAAAATTCGAAAATAAACCAATAGTGCAGCTAGAAAGATATTTTAACAACAAATTCAGAGAGGTATTCCACTTTTAAATCGGGTAAAAATTTCAAAAGTTTGGGCTAAGCAGTGCTGGGATCTGGTCACTTTTCTGCAAACCCATTTTTTGCAAATTTTGACAGGTCGGGGGTCATAAAAAACTACAAAATATTGACCAAAAATTCGAAAATAAACCAATAATGCAGCTAGATAGATATTTTAATAACAAATTCAGAGAGGTATTCCACTTTTAAATCGGGTAAAAATTTCAAAAGTTTGGGCTAAGCAGTGCTGGGATCTGGTCACTTTTCTGCAAACCCATTTTTTGCAAATTTTGACAGGTCGGGGGTCATAAAAAATGACGAAATATTGACCAAAAATTCGAAAATAAACCATTAATGCAGCTAGATGGATATTCGAATAACAAATTCAGAGAGGTATTCCACTTTTAAATCGGGTAAAAATTTCAAAAGTTTGGGCTAAGCAGTGCTGGGATCTGGTCACTTTTCTGCAAACCCATTTTTTGCAAATTTTGACAGGTCGGGGGTCATAAAAAATTACAAAATATTGACCAAAAATTCGAAAATAAACCAATAATGCAGCTAGATAGATATTTTAACAACAAATTCAGAGATGTATACCACTTTTAAATCAGGTAAAAATTTCAAAAGTTTGGGCTAAGCAGTGCTGGGATCTGGTCACTTTTCTGCAAACCCATTTTTTGCAAATTTTGACAGGTCGGGGGTCATAAAAAATTACAAAATATTGACCAAAAAGTCGAAAATAAACCAATAATGCAGCTAGACAGATATTTTAACAACAAATTCAGAGAGGTATTCCACTTTTAAATCGGGTAAAAATTTCAAAAGTTTGGGCTAAGCAGTGCTGGGATCTGGTCACTTTTCTGCAAACCCATTTTTTGCAAATTTTGACAGGTCGGGGGTCATAAAAAATTACAAAATATTGACCAAAAATTCGAAAATAAACCAATAATGCAGCTAGATAGATATTCGAATAACAAATTCAAAGAGGTATTCCACTTTTAAATCGGGTAAAAATTTCAAAAGTTTGGGCTAAGCAGTGCTGGGATCTGGTCACTTTTCTGCAAACCCATTTTTTGCAAATTTTAACAGGTCGGGGGTCATAAAAAATGACGAAACATTGACCAAAAATTCGAAAATAAACCAATAATGCAGCTAGATAGATATTTTAATAACAAATTCAGAGAGGCATTCCACTTTTAAATCGGGTAAAAATTTCAAAAGTTATGGGATAAGCAGTGCTGGGATCTGGTCACTTTTCTGCAAACCCATTTTTTGCAAATTTTGACAGGTCGGGGGTCATAAAAAACTACAAAATATTGTCCAAAAATTCGAAAATAAACCAATAATGCAGCTAGATAGATATTTTAACAACAAATTCAGAGAGGTATTCCACTTTTAAGTCGGGTAAAAATTTCAAAAGTTATGGGCTAAGCAGTGCTGGGATCTGGTCACTTTTCTGCAAACCCATTTTTTGCAAATTTTGACAGGTCGGGGGTCATAAAAAATTACAAAATATTGACCAAAAATTCGAAAATAAACCAATAATGCAGCTAGATAGATATTTTAACAACAAATTCAGAGAGGTATTCCACTTTTAAATCGGGTAAAAATTTCAAAAGTTTGGGCTAAGCATGTGCTGGGATCTGGTCACTTTTCTGCAAACCCATTTTTTGCAAATTTTGACAGGTCGGGGGTCATAAAAAACTACAAAATATTGACCAAAAATTTGAAAATAAACCAATAATGCAGCTAGATAGATATTCGAATAACAAATTCAGAGAGGTATTCCACTTTTAAATCGGGTAAAAATTTCAAAAGTTTGGGCTAAGCAGTGCTGGTGCTGGGATCTGGTCACTTTTCTGCAAACCCATTTTTTGCAAATTTTGACAGGTCGGGGGTCATAAAAAATGACGAAACATTGACCAAAAATTCGAAAATAAACCAATGATGTAGCTAGATAGATATTTTAATAACAAATTCAGAGAGGCATTCCACTTTTAAATCGGGTAAAAATTTCAAAAGTTATGGGATAAGCAGTGCTGGGATCTGGTCACTTTTCTGCAAACCCATTTTTTTGCAAATTTTGACAGGTCGGGGGTCATAAAAAATTACAAAATATTGACCAAAAAGTCGAAAATAAACCAATAATGCAGCTAGACAGATATTTTAACAACAAATTCAGAGAGGTATTCCACTTTTAAATCGGGTAAAAATTTCAAAAGTTTGGGCTAAGCAGTGCTGGGATCTGGTCACTTTTCTGCAAACCCATTTTTTGCAAATTTTGACAGGTCGGGGGGTCATAAAAAACTACAAAATATTGACCAAAAATTCGAAAATAAACCAATAATGCAGCTAGATAGATATTTTAACAACAAATTCAGTGAGGTATTCCACTTTTAAATCGGGTAAAAATTTCAAAAGTTTGGGCTAAGCAGTGCTGGGATCTGGTCACTTTTCTGCAAACCCATTTTTTGCAAATTTTGACAGGTCGGGGGTCATAAAAAATTACAAAATATTGACCAAAAAGTCGAAAATAAACCAATAATGCAGCTAGACAGATATTTTAACAACAAATTCAGAGAGGTATTCCACTTTTAAATCGGGTAAAAATTTCAAAAGTTTGGGCTAAGCAGTGCTGGGATCTGGTCACTTTTCTGCAAACCCATTTTTTGCAAATTTTGACAGGTCGGGGGTCATAAAAAACTACAAAATATTGACCAAAAATTCGAAAATAAACCAATAATGCAGCTAGATAGATATTCGAATAACAAATTCAAAGAGGTATTCCACTTTTAAATCGGGTAAAAATTTCAAAAGTTTGGGCTAAGCAGTGCTGGGATCTGGTCACTTTTCTGCAAACCCATTTTTTGCAAATTTTAACAGGTCGGGGGTCATAAAAAATGACGAAACATTGACCAAAAATTCGAAAATAAACCAATGATGTAGCTAGATAGATATTTTAATAACAAATTCAGAGAGGCATTCCACTTTTAAATCGGGTAAAAATTTCAAAAGTTATGGGATAAGCAGTGCTGGGATCTGGTCACTTTTCTGCAAACCCATTTTTTTGCAAATTTTGACAGGTCGGGGGTCATAAAAAACTACAAAATATTGACCAAAAATTCGAAAATAAACCAATAATGCAGCTAGATAGATATTTTAACAACAAATTCAGAGAGGTATTCCACTTTTAAATCGGGTAAAAATTTCAAAAGTTATGGGCTAAGCAGTGCTGGGATCTGGTCACTTTTCTGCAAACCCATTTTTTCAAATTTTGACAGGTCGGGGGTCATAAAAAACTAGAAAATATTGTCCAAAAATTCGAAAATAAACCAATAATGCAGCTAGATAGATATTTTAACAACAAATTCAGAGAGGTATTCCACTTTTAAGTCGGGTAAAAATTTCAAAAGTTATGGGCTAAGCAGTGCTGGGATCTGGTCACTTTTCTGCAAACCCATTTTTTGCAAATTTTGACAGGTCGGGGGTCATAAAAAACTACAAAATATTGACCAAAAATTCGAAAATAAACCAATAATGCAGCTAGATAGATATTTTAATAACAAATTCAGAGAGGTATTCCACTTTTAAATCGGGTAAAAATTTCAAAAGTTATGGGCTAAGCAGTGCTGGGTTCTGGTCACTTTTCTGCAAACCCATTTTTTGCAAATTTTGACAGGTCGGGGGTCATAAAAAATTACAAAATATTGACCAAAAATTTGAAAATAAACCAATAATGCAGCTAGACAGATATTTTAACAACAAATTCAGAGAGGTATTCCACTTTTAAATCGGGTAAAAATTTCAAAAGTTTGGGCTAAGCAGTGCTGGGATCTGGTCACTTTTCTGCAAACCCATTTTTTGCAAATTTTGACAGGTCGGGGGGTCATAAAAAACTACAAAATATTGACCAAAAATTCGAAAATAAACCAATAATGCAGCTAGATAGATATTTTAACAACAAATTCAGAGAGGTATTCCACTTTTAAATCGGGTAAAAATTTCAAAAGTTTGGGCTAAGCAGTGCTGGGATCTGGTCACTTTTCTGCAAACCCATTTTTTGCAAATTTTGACAGGTCGGGGGTCATAAAAAATTACAAAATATTGACCAAAAATTCAAAAATTAACCAATAATGCAGCTAGATAGATATTTTAATAACAAATTCAGAGAGGTATTCCACTTTTAAATCGGGTAAAAATTTCAAAAGTTTGGGCTAAGCAGTGCTGGGATCTGGTCACTTTTCTGCAAACCCATTTTTTGCAAATTTTGACAGGTCGGGGTCATAAAAAACTACAAAATATTGACCAAAAATTCGAAAATAAACCAATAATGCAGCTAGATAGATATTCGAATAACAAATTCAGAGAGGTATTCCACTTTTAAATCGGGTAAAAATTTCAAAAGTTTGGGCTAAGCAGTGCTGGGATCTGGTCACTTTTCTGCAAACCCATTTTTTGCAAATTTTGACAGGTTGGGGGTCATAAAAAATGACGAAACATTGACCAAAAATTCGAAAATAAACCAATGATGTAGCTAGATAGATATTTTAATAACAAATTCAGAGAGGCATTCCACTTTTAAATCGGGTAAAAATTTCAAAAGTTATGGGATAAGCAGTGCTGGGATCTGGTCACTTTTCTGCAAACCCATTTTTTTGCAAATTTTGACAGGTCGGGGGTCATAAAAAATTACAAAATATTGACCAAAAATTCGAAAATAAACCAATAATGCAGCTAGATAGATATTTTAACAACAAATTCAGAGAGGTATTCCACTTTTAAATCGGGTAAAAATTTCAAAAGTTATGGGCTAAGCAGTGCTGGGATCTGGTCACCTTTCTGCAAACCCATTTTTTGCAAATTTTGACAGGTCGGGGGTCATAAAAAATTACAAAATATTGACCAAAAATTCGAAAATAAACCAATAATGCAGCTAGATAGATATTTTAATAGCAAATTCAGAGAGGTATTCCACTTTTAAATCGGGTAAAAATTTCAAAAGGTTTGGGATAAGCAGTGATGGGATCTGGTCTCTTTTCTGCAAACCCATTTTTTGCAAATTTTGACAGGTCGGGGGTCATAAAAAACTACAAAATATTGACCAAAAATTCGAAAATAAACCAATAATGCCGCTAGATAGATATTTTAATAACAAATTCAGAGAGGTATTCCACTTTTAAATCGGGTAAAAATTTCAAAAGTTATGGGCTAAGCAGTGCTGGGTTCTGGTCACTTTTCTGCAAACCCATTTTTTGCAAATTTTGACAGGTCGGATGTCATATAAAATTACAAAATATTGACCAAAAATTCGAAAATAAAACCAATAATGCAGCTAGATAGATATTCGAATAACAAATTCAGAGAGGTATTCCACTTTTAAATCGGGTAAAAATTTCAAAAGTTATGGGCTAAGCAGTGCTGGGATCTGGTCACTTTTCTGCAAACCCATTTTTTGCAAATTTTGACAGGTCGGGGGTCATAAAAAATGACGAAACATTGACCAAAAATTCGAAAATAAACCAATGATGTAGCTAGATAGATATTTTAATAACAAATTCAGAGAGGCATTCCACTTTTAAATCGGGTAAAAATTTCAAAAGTTATGGGATAAGCAGTGCTGGGATCTGGTCACTTTTCTGCAAACCCATTTTTTTGCAAATTTTGACAGGTCGGGGGTCATAAAAAACTACAAAATATTGACCAAAAATTCGAAAATAAACCAATAATGCAGCTAGACAGATATTTTAACAACAAATTCAGAGAGGTATTCCACTTTTAAATCGGGTAAAAATTTCAAAAGTTTGGGCTAAGCAGTGCTGGGATCTGGTCACTTTTCTGCAAACCCATTTTTTGCTAATTTTGACAGGTCGGGGGTCATAAAAAATGACGAAACATTGACCAAAAATTCGAAAATAAACCAATAATGCAGCTAGATAGATATTTTAATAACAAATTCAGAGAGGTATTCCACTTTTAAATCGGGTAAAAATTTCAAAAGTTTGGGCTAAGCAGTGCTGGGATCTGGTCACTTTTCTGCAAACCCATTTTTTTGCAAATTTTGACAGGTCGGGGGTCATAAAAAATTACAAAATATTGACCAAAAATTCGAAAATAAACCAATAATGCAGCTAGATAGATATTTTAACAACAAATTCAGAGAGGTATTCCACTTTTAAATCGGGTAAAAATTTCAAAAGTTATGGGCTAAGCAGTGCTGGGATCTGGTCACCTTTCTGCAAACCCATTTTTTGCAAATTTTGACAGGTCGGGGGTCATAAAAAATTACAAAATATTGACCAAAAATTCGAAAATAAACCAATAATGCAGCTAGATAGATATTTTAATAGCAAATTCAGAGAGGTATTCCACTTTTAAATCGGGTAAAAATTTCAAAAGGTTTGGGATAAGCAGTGATGGGATCTGGTCACTTTTCTGCAAACCCATTTTTTGCAAATTTTGACAGGTCGGGGGTCATAAAAAACTACAAAATATTGACCAAAAATTCGAAAATAAACCAATAATGCCGCTAGATAGATATTTTAATAACAAATTCAGAGAGGTATTCCACTTTTAAATCGGGTAAAAATTTCAAAAGTTATGGGCTAAGCAGTGCTGGGTTCTGGTCACTTTTCTGCAAACCCATTTTTTGCAAATTTTGACAGGTCGGATGTCATATAAAATTACAA
>NW_025064166.1:0-28836 GCF_018152265.1 Drosophila ficusphila
AATCGGGTAAAAATTTCAAAAGTTATGGGCTAAGCAGTGCTGGGATCTTGTCTCTTTTCTGCAAACCCATTTTTTGCAAATTTTGACAGGTCGGGGGTCATAAAAAATTAAAAAATATTGACCAAAAATTCGAAAATAAACCAATGATGCAGCTAGATAGATATTTTAATAACAAACTCAGAGAGGTATTCCACTTTTAAGTCGGGTAAAAATTTCAAAAGTTATGGGCTAAGCAGTGCTGGGATCAGGTCACTTTTCTGCAAACCCATTTTTTGCAAATTTTGACAGGTCGGGGGTCATAAAAAATTACAAAATATTGACCAAAAATTCGAAAATAAACCAATAATGCAGCTAGATAGATATTCAAATAACAAATTCAGAGAGGTATTCCACTTTTAAATCGGGTAAAAATTTCAAAAGTTATGGGCTAAGCAGTGCTGGGATCTGGTCACTTTTCTGCAAACCCATTTTTTGCAAATTTTGACAGGTCGGGGGTCATAAAAAATTACAAAATATTGACCAAAAATTCGAAAATAAACCAATAATGCAGCTAGATAGATATTCAAATAACAATTTCAGAGAGGTATTCCACTTTTAAATCGGGTAAAAATTTCAAAAGTTTGGGCTAAGCAGTGCTGGGATCTTGTCACTTTTCTGCAAACCCATTTTTTGCAAATTTTGACAGGTCGGGGGTCATAAAAAATTACAAAATATTGACCAAAAAATTCGAAAATAAACCAATAATGCAGCTAGATAGATATTCAAATAACAAATTCAGAGAGGTATTCCACTTTTAAATCGGGTAAAAATTTCAAAAGTTATGGGCTAAGCAGTGCTGGGATCTGGTCACTTTTCCGCAAACCCATTTTTTGCAAATTTTGACAGGTCGGGGGTCATAAAAAATTACAAAATATTGACCAAAAATTCGAAAATAAACCAATAATGCAGATAGATAGATATTCAAATAACAATTTCAGAGAGGTATTTCACTTTTA
This sequence comes from Drosophila ficusphila, assembly GCF_018152265.1. NCBI lineage: Eukaryota > Metazoa > Arthropoda > Insecta > Diptera > Drosophilidae > Drosophila > Drosophila ficusphila. Next base: position 996 of record NW_025064166.1, read on the forward strand.
AGTCGGGTAAAAATTTCAAAAGTTATGGGCTCAGCAGTGCTGGGATCTGGTCACTTTTCTGCAAACCCATTTTTTGCAAATTTTGACGGGTCGGGGGGTCATAAAAAATTACAAAATATTGACCAAAAATTCGAAAATAAACTAATAATGCAGCTAGATAGATATTTTAATAACAAATTCAGAGAGGTATTCCACTTTTAAATCGGGTAAAAATTTCAAAAGTTATGGGCTAAGCAGTGCTGGGATCTTGTCTCTTTTCTGCGAACCCATTTTTTGCAAATTTTGACAGGTCGGGGGTCATAAAAAATTAAAAAATATTGACCAAAAATTTGAAAATAAACCAATGATGCAGCTAGATAGATATTTTAATAACAAACTCAGAGAGGTATTCCACTTTTAAGTCGGGTAAAAATTTCAAAAGTTATGGGCTAAGCAGTGCTGGGATCAGGTCACTTTTCTGCAAACCCATTTTTTGCAAATTTTGACAGGTCGGGGGTCATAAAAAATTACAAAATATTGACCAAAAATTCGAAAATAAACCAATAATGCAGCTAGATAGATATTCTAATAACAAATTCAGATAGGTATTCCACTTTTAAATCGGGTAAAAATTTCAAAAGTTATGGGCTAAGCAGTGCTGGGATCTGGTCACTTTTCTGCAAACCCATTTTTTGCAAATTTTGACAGGTCGGGGGTCATAAAAAATTACAAAATATTGACCAAAAATTCGAAAATAAACCAATAATGCAGCTAGATAGATATTCGAATAACAAATTCAGAGAGGTATTCCACTTTTAAATCGGGTAAAAATTTCAAAAGTTTGGGCTAAGCAGTGCTGGGATCTGGTCACTTTTCTGCAAACCCATTTTTTGCAAATTTTGACTGGTCGGGGGTCATAAAAAATTACAAAATATCAACCAAAAATTCGAAAATAAACCAATAATGCAGATAGATAGATATTTTAATAACAAACTCAGAGAGGTATTTCACTTTTAAGTCGGGTAAAAATTTCCAAAGTTATGGGCTAAGCCGTGCTGGGATCTGGGCACTTTTCTGCAAACCCATTTTTTGCAAATTTTGACGGGTCGGGGGTCATAAAAAATTACAAAATATTGACCAAAAATTCGAAAATAAACCAATAATGTAGCTAGATAGATATTTTAATAACAAATTCAGAGAGGTATTCCACTTTTAAATCGGGTAAAAATTTCAAAAGTTTGGGCTAAGCAGTGCTGGGATCTTGTCACTTTTCTGCAAACCCATTTTTTGCAAATTTTGACAGGTCGGGGGTCATAAAAAATTACAAAATATTGACCAAAAATTCGAAAATAAACCAATAATGCAGCTAGATAGATATTCAAATAACAAATTCAGAGAGGTATTCCACTTTTAAATCGGGTAAAAATTTCAAAAGTTATGGGCTCAGCAGTGCTGGGATCTGGTCACTTTTCTGCAAACCCATTTTTTGCAAATTTTGACGGGTCGGGGGTCATAAAAAATTACAAAATATTGACCAAAAATTCGAAAATAAACTAATAATGCAGCTAGATAGATATTTTAATAACAAATTCAGAGAGGTATTCCACTTTTAAATCGGGTAAAAATTTCAAAAGTTATGGGCTAAGCAGTGCTGGGATCTTGTCTCTTTTCTGCAAACCCATTTTTTGCAAATTTTGACAGGTCGGGGGTCATAAAAAATTAAAAAATATTGACCAAAAATTTGAAAATAAACCAATGATGCAGCTAGATAGATATTTTAATAACAAACTCAGAGAGGTATTCCACTTTTAAGTCGGGTAAAAATTTCAAAAGTTATGGGCTAAGCAGTGCTGGGATCAGGTCACTTTTCTGCAAACCCATTTTTTGCAAATTTTGACAGGTCGGGGGTCATAAAAAATTACAAAATATTGACCAAAAATTCGAAAATAAACCAATAATGCAGCTAGATAGATATTCTAATAACAAATTCAGATAGGTATTCCACTTTTAAATCGGGTAAAAATTTCAAAAGTTATGGGCTAAGCAGTGCTGGGATCTGGTCACTTTTCTGCAAACCCATTTTTTGCAAATTTTGACAGGTCGGGGGTCATAAAAAATTACAAAATATTGACCAAAAATTCGAAAATAAACCAATAATGCAGCTAGATAGATATTCGAATAACAAATTCAGAGAGGTATTCCACTTTTAAATCGGGTAAAAATTTCAAAAGTTTGGGCTAAGCAGTGCTGGGATCTGGTCACTTTTCTGCAAACCCATTTTTTGCAAATTTTGACTGGTCGGGGGTCATAAAAAATTACAAAATATCAACCAAAAATTCGAAAATAAACCAATAATGCAGATAGATAGATATTTTAATAACAAACTCAGAGAGGTATTTCACTTTTAAGTCGGGTAAAAATTTCCAAAGTTATGGGCTAAGCCGTGCTGGGATCTGGGCACTTTTCTGCAAACCCATTTTTTGCAAATTTTGACGGGTCGGGGGGTCATAAAAAATTACAAAATATTGACCAAAAATTCGAAAATAAACCAATAATGTAGCTAGATAGATATTTTAATAACAAATTCAGAGAGGTATTCCACTTTTAAATCGGGTAAAAATTTCAAAAGTTTGGGCTAAGCAGTGCTGGGATCTTGTCACTTTTCTGCAAACCCATTTTTTGCAAATTTTGACAGGTCGGGGGTCATAAAAAATTACAAAATATTGACCAAAAATTCGAAAATAAACCAATAATGCAGCTAGATAGATATTCAAATAACAAATTCAGAGAGGTATTCCACTTTTAAATCGGGTAAAAATTTCAAAAGTTATGGGCTAAGCAGTGCTGGGATCTGGTCACTTTTCCGCAAACCCATTTTTTGCAAATTTTGACAGGTCGGGGGTCATAAAAAATTACAAAATATTGACCAAAAATTCGAAAATAAACCAATAATGCAGCTAGATAGATATTTTAATAACAAACTCAGAGAGGTATTTCACTTTTAAGTCGGGTAAAAATTTCAAAAGTTATGGGCTCAGCAGTGCTGGGATCTGGTCACTTTTCTGCAAACCCATTTTTTGCAAATTTTGACGGGTCGGGGGTCATAAAAAATTACAAAATATTGACCAAAAATTCGAAAATAAACTAATAATGCAGCTAGATAGATATTTTAATAACAAATTCAGAGAGGTATTCCACTTTTAAATCGGGTAAAAATTTCAAAAGTTTGGGCTAAGCAGTGCTGGGATCTTGTCTCTTTTCTGCAAACCCATTTTTTGCAAATTTTGACAGGTCGGGGGTCATAAAAAATTAAAAAATATTGACCAAAAATTCGAAAATAAACCAATGATGCAGCTAGATAGATATTTTAATAACAAACTCAGAGAGGTATTCCACTTTTAAGTCGGGTAAAAATTTCAAAAGTTATGGGCTAAGCAGTGCTGGGATCAGGTCACTTTTCTGCAAACCCATTTTTTGCAAATTTTGACAGGTCGGGGGTCATAAAAAATTACAAAATATTGACCAAAAATTCGAAAATAAACCAATAATGCAGCTAGATAGATATTCTAATAACAAATTCAGATAGGTATTCCACTTTTAAATCGGGTAAAAATTTCAAAAGTTATGGGCTAAGCAGTGCTGGAATCTGGTCACTTTTCTGCAAACCCATTTTTTGCAAATTTTGACAGGTCGGGGGTCATAAAAAATTACAAAATATTGACCAAAAATTCGAAAATAAACCAATAATGCAGCTAGATAGATATTCGAATAACAAATTCAGAGAGGTATTCCACTTTTAAATCGGGTAAAAATTTCAAAAGTTTGGGCTAAGCAGTGCTGGGATCTGGTCACTTTTCTGCAAACCCATTTTTTGCAAATTTTGACAGGTCGGGGGTCATAAAAAATTACAAAATATCAACCAAAAATTCGAAAATAAACCAATAATGCAGATAGATAGATATTTTAACAACAACTTCAGAGAGGTATTCCACTTTTAAATCGGGTAAAAATTTCAAAAGTTATGGGCTAAGCAGTGCTGGGATCAGGTCACTTTTCTGCAAACCCATTTTTTTCAAGTTTTGCCGGGTCGGGGGCCATAAAAAATTACAAAATATTGTCCAAAAATTCGAAAATAAACCAATAATGCAGCTAGATAGATATTTTAATAACAAATTCAGAGAGGTATTCCACTTTTAAATCGGGAAAAAATTTCCAAAGTTATGGGCTAAGCCGTGCTGGGATCTGGGCACTTTTCTGCAAACCCATTTTTTGCAAATTTTGACGGGTCGGGGGTCATAAAAAATTACAAAATATTGACCAAAAATTCGAAAATAAACCAATAATGTAGCTAGATAGATATTTTAATAACAAATTCAGAGAGGTATTCCACTTTTAAATCGGGTAAAAATTTCAAAAGTTTGGGCTAAGCAGTGCTGGGATCTGGTCACTTTTCTGCAAACCCATTTTTTGCAAATTTTGACAGGTCGGGGGTCATAAAAAATTACAAAATATTGACCAAAAATTCGAAAATAAACCAATAATGCAGCTAGATAGATATTCAAATAACAAATTCAGAGAGGTATTTCACTTTTAAGTCGGGTAAAAATTTCAAAAGTTATGGGCTCAGCAGTGCTGGGATCTGGTCACTTTTCTGCAAACCCATTTTTTGCAAATTTTGACGGGTCGGGGGTCATAAAAAATTACAAAATATTGACCAAAAATTCGAAAATAAACTAATAATGCAGCTAGATAGATATTTTAATAACAAATTCAGAGAGGTATTCCACTTTTAAATCGGGTAAAAATTTCAAAAGTTTGGGCTAAGCAGTGCTGGGATCTTGTCTCTTTTCTGCAAACCCATTTTTTGCAAATTTTGACAGGTCGGGGGTCATAAAAAATTAAAAAATATTGACCAAAAATTCGAAAATAAACCAATGATGCAGCTAGATAGATATTTTAATAACAAACTCAGAGAGGTATTCCACTTTTAAGTCGGGTAAAAATTTCAAAAGTTATGGGCTAAGCAGTGCTGGGATCTGGTCACTTTTCTGCAAACCCATTTTTTGCAAATTTTGACAGGTCGGGGGTCATAAAAAATTACAAAATATTGACCAAAAATTCGAAAATAAACTAATAATGCAGCTAGATAGATATTTTAATAACAAATTCAGAGAGGTATTCCACTTTTAAATCGGGTAAAAATTTCAAAAGTTTGGGCTAAGCAGTGCTGGGATCTTGTCTCTTTTCTGCAAACCCATTTTTTGCAAATTTTGACGGGTCGGGGGTCATAAAAAATTACAAAATATTGACCAAAAATTCGAAAATAAACTAATAATGCAGCTAGATAGATATTTTAATAACAAATTCAGAGAGGTATTCCACTTTTAAATCGGGTAAAAATTTCAAAAGTTTGGGCTAAGCAGTGCTGGGATCTTGTCTCTTTTCTGCAAACCCATTTTTTGCAAATTTTGACAGGTCGGGGGTCATAAAAAATTAAAAAATATTGACCAAAAATTCGAAAATAAACCAATGATGCAGCTAGATAGATATTTTAATAACAAACTCAGAGAGGTATTCCACTTTTAAGTCGGGTAAAAATTTCAAAAGTTATGGGCTAAGCAGTGCTGGGATCAGGTCACTTTTCTGCAAACCCATTTTTTGCAAATTTTGACAGGTCGGGGGTCATAAAAAATTACAAAATATTGACCAAAAATTCGAAAATAAACCAATAATGCAGCTAGATAGATATTCTAATAACAAATTCAGATAGGTATTCCACTTTTAAATCGGGTAAAAATTTCAAAAGTTATGGGCTAAGCAGTGCTGGAATCTGGTCACTTTTCTGCAAACCCATTTTTTGCAAATTTTGACAGGTCGGGGGTCATAAAAAATTACAAAATATTGACCAAAAATTCGAAAATAAACCAATAATGCAGCTAGATAGATATTCTAATAACAAATTCAGAGAGGTATTCCACTTTTAAATCGGGTAAAAATTTCAAAAGTTTGGGCTAAGCAGTGCTGGGATCTGGTCACTTTTCTGCAAACCCATTTTTTGCAAATTTTGACTGGTCGGGGGTCATAAAAAATTACAAAATATCAACCAAAAATTCGAAAATAAACCAATAATGCAGATAGATAGATATTTTAACAACAACTTCAGAGAGGTATTCCACTTTTAAATCGGGTAAAAATTTCAAAAGTTATGGGCTAAGCAGTGCTGGGATCAGGTCACTTTTCTGCAAACCCATTTTTTTCAAATTTTGACAGGTCGGGGGTCATAAAAAATTACAAAATATTGTCCAAAAATTCGAAAATAAACCAATAATGCAGCTAGATAGATATTTTAATAACAAATTCAGAGAGGTATTCCACTTTTAAATCGGGAAAAAATTTCAAAAGTTATGGGTTAAGCAGTGCTGGGATCTGGTCACTTTTCTGCAAACCCATTTTTTGCAAATTTTGACAGGTCGGGGGTCATAAAAAATTACAAAATATCAACCAAAAATTCGAAAATAAACCAATAATGCAGATAGATAGATATTTTAACAACAAATTCAGAGAGGTATTCCACTTTTAAATCGGGTAAAAATTTCAAAAGTTTGGGCTAAGCAGTGCTGGGATCTGGTCACTTTTCTGCAAACCCATTTTTTGCAAATTTTGACAGGTCGGGGGTCATAAAAAATTACAAAATATTGACCAAAAATTCGAAAATAAACCAATAATGCAGCTAGATAGATATTTTAACAACAAATTCAGAGAGGTATTCCACTTTTAAATCGGGTAAAAATTTCAAAAGTTATGGGATAAGCAGTGCTGGGATCTGGTCACTTTTCTGCAAACCCATTTTTTGCAAATTTTGACAGGTCGGGGGTCATAAAAAACTACAAAATATTGACCAAAAATTCGAAAATAAACCAATGATGCAGCTAGATAGATATTTAAATAACAAATTCAGAGAGGTATTCCACTTTTAAATCGGGTAAAAATTTCAAAAGTTATGGGTTAAGCAGTGCTGGGATCTGGTCTCTTTTCTGCAAACCCATATTTTTGCAAATTTTGACAGGTCGGGGGTCATAAAAAATTACAAAATATTGACCAAAAATTCGAAAATAAACCAATAATGCAGCTAGATAGATATTTTAACAACAAATTCAGAGAGGTATTCCACTTTTAAATCGGGTAAAAATTTCAAAAGTTATGGGATAAGCAGTGCTGGGATCTGGTCACTTTTCTGCAAACCCATTTTTTGCAAATTTTGACAGGTCGGGGGTCATAAAAAACTACAAAATATTGACCAAAAATTCGAAAATAAACCAATGATGCAGCTAGATAGATATTTAAATAACAAATTCAGAGAGGTATTCCACTTTTAAATCGGGTAAAAATTTCAAAAGTTATGGGATAAGCAGTGCTGGGATCTGGTCACTTTTCTGCAAACCCATTTTTTGCAAATTTTGACAGGTCGGGGGTCATAAAAAATTACAAAATATTGACCAAAAATTCGAAAATAAACCAATAATGCAGCTAGATAGATATTTTAATAGCAAATTCAGAGAGGTATTCCACTATTAAATCGGGTAAAAATTTCAAAAGGTTTGGGATAAGCAGTGCTGGGATCTTGTCACTTTTCTGCAAACCCATTTTTTGCAAATTTTAACAAGTCGGGGGTCATAAAAAACTACAAAATTTTGACCAAAAATTCGAAAATAAACCAATAATGCAGCTAGATAGATATTTTAATAACAAATTCAGAGAGGTATTCCACTTTTAAATCGGGTAAAAATTTCAAAAGTTATGGGCTAAGCAGTGCTGGGTTCTGGTCACTTTTCTGCAAACCCATTTTTTGCAAATTTTGACAGGTCGGGGGTCATAAAAAATTACAAAATATTGACCAAAAATTCGAAAATAAACCAATAATGCAGCTAGATAGATATTTTAACAACAAATTCAGAGAGGTATTCCACTTTTAAATCGGGTAAAAATTTCAAAAGTTTGGGCTAAGCAGTGCTGGGATCTGGTCACTTTTCTGCAAACCCATTTTTTGCAAATTTTAACAAGTCGGGGGTCATAAAAAACTACAAAATATTGACCAAAAATTCGAAAACAAACCAATAATGCAGCTAGATAGATATTTTAACAACAAATTCAGAGAGGTATTCCACTTTTAAATCGGGTAAAAATTTCAAAAGTTTGGGCTAAGCAGTGCTGGGATCTGGTCAGTTTTCTGCAAACCCATTTTTTTTGCAAATTTTGACAGGTCGGGGGTCATAAAAAACTACAAAATATTGACCAAAAATTCGAAAATAAACCAATGATGCAGCTAGATAGATATTTTAACAACAAATTCAGAGAGGTATTCCACTTTTAAATCGGGTAAAAATTTCAAAAGTTTGGGCTAAGCAGTGCTGGGATCTGGTCACTTTTCTGCAAACCCATTTTTTGCAAATTTTGACAGGTCGGGGGTCATAAAAAACTACAAAATATTGACCAAAAATTCGAAAATAAACCAATAATGCAGCTAGATAGATATTTTAACAACAAATTCAGAGAGGTATTCCACTTTTAAATCGGGTAAAAATTTCAAAAGTTTGGGCTAAGCAGTGCTGGGATCTGGTCACTTTTCTGCAAACCCATTTTTTGCAAATTTTGACAGGTCGGGGGTCATAAAAAACTACAAAATATTGACCAAAAATTCGAAAATAAACCAATGATGCAGCTAGATAGATATTTTAACAACAAATTCAGAGAGGTATTCCACTTTTAAATCGGGTAAAAATTTCAAAAGTTTGGGCTAAGCAGTGCTGGGTTCTGGTCACTTTTCTGCAAACCCATTTTTTGCAAATTTTGACAGGTCGGGGGTCATAAAAAATTACAAAATATTGACCAAAAATTCGAAAATAAACCAATAATGCAGCTAGATAGATATTTTAACAACAAATTCAGAGAGGTATTCCACTTTTAAATCGGGTAAAAATTTCAAAAGTTTGGGCTAAGCAGTGCTGGGATCTGGTCACTTTTCTGCAAACCCATTTTTTGCAAATTTTGACAGGTCGGGGGTCATAAAAAATTACAAAATATTGACCAAAAATTCGAAAATAAACCAATAATGCAGCTAGATAGATATTTTAATAACAAATTCAGAGAGGTATTCCACTTTTAAATCGGGTAAAAATTTCAAAAGTTATGGGCTAAGCAGTGCTGGGATCTGGTCACTTTTCTGCAAACCCATTTTTTGCAAATTTTAACAAGTCGGGGGTCATAAAAAACTACAAAATATTGACCAAAAATTCGAAAACAAACCAATAATGCAGCTAGATAGATATTTTAACAACAAATTCAGAGAGGTATTCCACTTTTAAATCGGGTAAAAATTTCAAAAGTTTGGGCTAAGCAGTGCTGGGATCTGGTCAGTTTTCTGCAAACCCATTTTTTTTGCAAATTTTGACAGGTCGGGGGTCATAAAAAACTACAAAATATTGACCAAAAATTCGAAAATAAACCAATGATGCAGCTAGATAGATATTTTAACAACAAATTCAGAGAGGTATTCCACTTTTAAATCGGGTAAAAATTTCAAAAGTTTGGGCTAAGCAGTGCTGGGATCTGGTCACTTTTCTGCAAACCCATTTTTTTGCAAATTTTGACAGGTCGGGGGTCATAAAAAACTACAAAATATTGACCAAAAATTCGAAAATAAACCAATAATGCAGCTAGATAGATATTTTAATAGCAAATTCAGAGAGGTATTCCACTTTTAAATCGGGTAAAAATTTCAAAAGGTTTGGGCTAAGCAGTGCTGGGATCTTGTCACTTTTCTGCAAACCCATTTTTTGCAAATTTTGACAGGTCGGGGGTCATAAAAAACTACAAAATTTTGACCAAAAATTCGAAAATAAACCAATAATGCAGCTAGATAGATATTTTAATAACAAATTCAGAGAGGTATTCCACTTTTAAATCGGGTAAAAATTTCAAAAGTTATGGGCTAAGCAGTGCTGGGATCTTGTCACTTTTCTGCAAACCCATTTTTTGCAAATTTTGACAGGTCGGGGGTCATAAAAAATTACAAAATATTGACCAAAAATTCGAAAATAAACCAATAATGCAGCTAGATAGATATTTTAACAACAAATTCAGAGAGGTATTCCACTTTTAAATCGGGTAAAAATTTCAAAAGTTTGGGCTAAGCAGTGCTGGGATCTGGTCACTTTTCTGCAAACCCATTTTTTGCAAATTTTAACAGGTCGGGGGTCATAAAAAATTACAAAATATTGACCAAAAATTCGAAAATAAACCAATAATGCAGCTAGATAGATATTTTAACAACAAATTCAGAGAGGTATTCCACTTTTAAATCGGGTAAAAATTTCAAAAGTTTGGGCTAAGCAGTGCTGGGATCTGGTCACTTTTCTGCAAACCCATTTTTTTGCAAATTTTGACAGGTCGGGGGTCATAAAAAACTACAAAATATTGACCAAAAATTCGAAAATAAACCAATGATGCAGCTAGATAGATATTTTAACAACAAATTCAGAGAGGTATTCCACTTTTAAATCGGGTAAAAATTTCAAAAGTTTGGGCTAAGCAGTGCTGGGATCTGGTCACTTTTCTGCAAACCCATTTTTTGCAAATTTTGACAGGTCGGGGGTCATAAAAAACTACAAAATATTGACCAAAAATTCGAAAATAAACCAATAATGCAGCTAGATAGATATTTTAACAACAAATTCAGAGAGGTATTCCACTTTTAAATCGGGTAAAAATTTCAAAAGTTTGGGCTAAGCAGTGCTGGGATCTGGTCACTTTTCTGCAAACCCATTTTTTGCAAATTTTGACAGGTCGGGGGTCATAAAAAACTACAAAATATTGACCAAAAATTCGAAAATAAACCAATGATGCAGCTAGATAGATATTTTAACAACAAATTCAGAGAGGTATTCCACTTTTAAATCGGGTAAAAATTTCAAAAGTTTGGGCTAAGCAGTGCTGGGATCTGGTCACTTTTCTGCAAACCCATTTTTTGCAAATTTTGACAGGTCGGGGGTCATAAAAAATTACGAAACATTGACCAAAAATTCGAAAATAAACCAATAATGTAGCTAGATAGATATTTTAATAACAAATTCAGAGAGGCATTCCACTTTTAAATCGGGTAAAAATTTCAAAAGTTATGGGCTAAGCAGTGCTGGGATCTGGTCACTTTTCTGCAAACCCATTTTTTGCAAATTTTGACAGGTCGGGGGTCATAAAAAATTACAAAATATTGACCAAAAATTCGAAAATAAACCAATAATGCAGCTAGATAGATATTTTAACAACAAATTCAGAGAGGTATTCCACTTTTAAATCGGGTAAAAATTTCAAAAGTTTGGGCTAAGCAGTGCTGGGATCTGGTCACTTTTCTGCAAACCCATTTTTTGCAAATTTTGACAGGTCGGGGGGTCATAAAAAATGACGAAACATTGACCAAAAATTCGAAAATAAACCAATGATGTAGCTAGATAGATATTTTAATAACAAATTCAGAGAGGCATTCCACTTTTAAATCGGGTAAAAATTTCAAAAGTTTGGGCTAAGCAGTGCTGGGATCTGGTCACTTTTCTGCAAACCCATTTTTTTGCAAATTTTGACAGGTCGGGGGTCATAAAAAATTACAAAATATTGACCAAAAATTCGAAAATAAACCAATAATGCAGCTAGATAGGTATTTTTACAACAAATTCAGAGAGGTATTCCACTTTTAAATCGGGTAAAAATTTCAAAAGTTTGGGCTAAGCAGTGCTGGGATCTGGTCACTTTTCTGCAAACCCATTTTTTGCAAATTTTGACAGGTCGGGGGGTCATAAAAAATTACAAAATATTGACCAAAAATTCGAAAATAAACCAATAATGCAGCTAGATAGATATTTTAACAACAAATTCAAAGAGGTATTCCACTTTTAAATCGGGTAAAAATTTCAAAAGTTTGGGCTAAGCAGTGCTGGGATCTGGTCACTTTTCTTCAAACCCTTTTTTGCAAATTTTAACAAGTCGGGGGTCATAAAAAACTACAAAATATTGACCAAAAATTCGAAAATAAACCAATAATGCAGCTAGATAGATATTTTAATAGCAAATTCAGAGAGGTATTCCACTTTTAAATCGGGTAAAAATTTCAAAAGTTTGGGATAAGCAGTGCTGGGATCTTGTCACTTTTCTGCAAACCCATTTTTTGCAAATTTTAACAAGTCGGGGGTCATAAAAAACTACAAAATTTTGACCAAAAATTCGAAAATAAACCAATAATGCAGCTAGATAGATATTTTAACAACAAATTCAAAGAGGTATTCCACTTTTAAATCGGGTAAAAATTTCAAAAGTTTGGGCTAAGCAGTGCTGGGATCTGGTCACTTTTCTTCAAACCCTTTTTTTGCAAATTTTAACAAGTCGGGGGTCATAAAAAACTACAAAATATTGACCAAAAATTCGAAAATAAACCAATAATGCAGCTAGATAGATATTTTAATAGCAAATTCAGAGAGGTATTCCACTTTTAAATCGGGTAAAAATTTCAAAAGTTTGGGATAAGCAGTGCTGGGATCTTGTCACTTTTCTGCAAACCCATTTTTTTGCAAATTTTGACAAGTCGGGGGTCATAAAAAACTACAAAATTTTGACCAAAAATTCGAAAATAAACCAATAATGCAGCTAGATAGATATTTTAACAACAAATTCAAAGAGGTATTCCACTTTTAAATCGGGTAAAAATTTCAAAAGGTTTGGGCTAGGCAGTGCTGGGATCTGGTCACTTTTCTGCAAACCCATTTTTTGCAAATTTTAACAAGTCGGGGGTCATAAAAAACTACAAAATATTGACCAAAAATTCGAAAATAAACCAATAATGCAGCTAGATAGATATTCGAATAACAAATTCAGAGAGGTATTCCACTTTTAAATCGGGTAAAAATTTCAAAAGTTAGGGGCAAGGGGCTGGGGGGTTTTTTTTTTTTTTTTAAACCCCTTTTTTTTAGCAAATTTTGACAGGTCGGGGGTCATAAAAAATTACAAAATATTGACCAAAAATTCGAAAATAAACCAATAATGCAGCTAGATAGATATTTTAACAACAAATTCAGAGAGGTATTCCACTTTTAAATCGGGTAAAAATTTCAAAAGTTTGGGCTAAGCAGTGCTGGGATCTGGTCACTTTTCTGCAAACCCATTTTTTGCAAATTTTAACAAGTCGGGGGGTCATAAAAAACTACAAAATATTGACCAAAAATTCGAAAATAAACCAATAATGCAGCTAGATAGATATTTTAATAACAAATTCAGAGAGGTATTCCACTTTTAAATCGGGTAAAAATTTCAAAAGTTTGGGCTAAGCAGTGCTGGGATCTGGTCACTTTTCTGCAAACCCATTTTTTGCAAATTTTGACAGGTCGGGGGTCATAAAAAATTACGAAACATTGACCAAAAATTCGAAAATAAACCAATAATGTAGCTAGATAGATATTTTAATAACAAATTCAGAGAGGCATTCCACTTTTAAATCGGGTAAAAATTTCAAAAGTTATGGGCTAAGCAGTGCTGGGATCTGGTCACTTTTCTGCAAACCCATTTTTTGCAAATTTTGACAGGTCGGGGGGTCATAAAAAATTACAAAATATTGACCAAAAATTCGAAAATAAACCAATAATGCAGCTAGATAGATATTTTAACAACAAATTCAGAGAGGTATTCCACTTTTAAATCGGGTAAAAATTTCAAAAGTTTGGGCTAAGCAGTGCTGGGATCTGGTCACTTTTCTGCAAACCCATTTTTTTGCAAATTTTGACAGGTCGGGGGTCATAAAAAATTACAAAATATTGACCAAAAATTCGAAAATAAACCAATAATGCAGCTAGATAGATATTTTAATAACAAATTCAGAGAGGTATTCCACTTTTAAATCGGGTAAAAATTTCAAAAGTTTGGGCTAAGCAGTGCTGGGATCTGGTCACTTTTCTGCAAACCCATTTTTTGCAAATTTTGACAGGTCGGGGGGTCATAAAAAATTACAAAATATTGACCAAAAATTCGAAAATAAACCAATAATGCAGCTAGATAGATATTTTAATAACAAATTCAGAGAGGTATTCCACTTTTAAATCGGGTAAAAATTTCAAAAGTTTGGGCTAAGCAGTGCTGGGATCTGGTCACTTTTCTGCAAACCCATTTTTTGCAAATTTTGACAGGTCGGGGGTCATAAAAAATTACAAAATATTGACCAAAAATTCGAAAATAAACCAATAATGCAGCTAGATAGATATTTTAATAACAAATTCAGAGAGGTATTCCACTTTTAAATCGGGTAAAAATTTTAAAAGTTTGGGCTAAGCAGTGCTGGGATCTGGTCACTTTTCTGCAAACCCATTTTTTGCAAATTTTGACAGGTCGGGGGTCATAAAAAATTACAAAATATTGACCAAAAATTCGAAAATAAACCAATAATGCAGCTAGATAGATATTCTAACAACAAATTCAGAGAGGTATTCCACTTTTAATCGGGTAAAAATTTCAAAAGTTTGGGCTAAAAGGGTTGGGTTTTTGTTCTTTTTTTTCCAACCCTTTTAACAAATTTTGACAGGTCGGGGGTCATAAAAATTACAAAATATTGACCAAAAATTCGAAAATAAACCAATAATGCAGCTAGATAGATATTTTAACAACAAATTCAGAGAGGTATTCCACTTTTAAATCGGGTAAAAATTTCAAAAGTTTGGGCTAAGCAGTGCTGGGATCTGGTCACTTTTCTGCAAACCCATTTTTTGCAAATTTTGACAGGTCGGGGGTCATAAAAAATTACAAAATATTGACCAAAAATTCGAAAATAAACCAATAATGCAGCTAGATAGATATTTTAATAACAAATTCAGAGAGGTATTCCACTTTTAAATCGGGTAAAAATTTCAAAAGTTTGGGCTAAGCAGTGCTGGGATCTGGTCACTTTTCTGCAAACCCATTTTTTGCAAATTTTGACAGGTCGGGGGTCATAAAAAACTACAAAATATTGACCAAAAAATTCGAAAATAAACCAATAATGCAGCTAGATAGATATTTTAATAACAAATTCAGAGAGGTATTCCACTTTTAAATCGGGTAAAAATTTCAAAAGTTTGGGCTAAGCAGTGCTGGGATCTGGTCACTTTTCTGCAAACCCATTTTTTGCAAATTTTGACAGGTCGGGGGTCATAAAAAATTACAAAATATTGACCAAAAATTCGAAAATAAACCAATAATGCAGCTAGATAGATATTTTAATAACAAATTCAGAGAGGTATTCCACTTTTAAATCGGGTAAAAATTTCAAAAGTTATGGGCTAAGCAGTGCTGGGATCTGGTCACTTTTCTGCAAACCCATTTTTTTGCAAATTTTGACAGGTCGGGGGTCATAAAAAATTACAAAATATTGACCAAAAATTCGAAAATAAACCAATAATGCAGCTAGATAGATATTTTAATAACAAATTCAGAGAGGTATTCCACTTTTAAATCGGGTAAAAATTTCAAAAGTTATGGGCTAAGCAGTGCTGGGATCTGGTCACTTTTCTGCAAACCCATTTTTTGCAAATTTTGACAGGTCGGGGGTCATAAAAAATTACAAAATATTGACCAAAAATTCGAAAATAAACCAATAATGCAGCTAGATAGATATTTTAACAACAAATTCAGAGAGGTATTCCACTTTTAAATCGGGTAAAAATTTCAAAAGTTTGGGCTAAACAGGGGGGGGGGTGGGTCCTTTTTTTCAAAACCCCTTTTTTGGGGCAAATTTTGACAGGTCGGGGGTCATAAAAAATTACAAAATATTGACCAAAAATTCGAAAATAAACCAATAATGCAGCTAGATAGATATTTTAATAACAAATTCAGAGAGGTATTCCACTTTTAAATCGGGTAAAAATTTCAAAAGTTTGGGCTAAGCAGTGCTGGGATCTGGTCACTTTTCTGCAAACCCATTTTTTGCAAATTTTGACAGGTCGGGGGTCATAAAAAATTACAAAATATTGACCAAAAATTCGAAAATAAACCAATAATGCAGCTAGATAGATATTTTAATAACAAATTCAGAGAGGTATTCCACTTTTAAATCGGGTAAAAATTTCAAAAGTTATGGGCTAAGCAGTGCTGGGATCTGGTCACTTTTCTGCAAACCCATTTTTTGCAAATTTTGACAGGTCGGGGGTCATAAAAAACTACAAAATATTGACCAAAAATTCGAAAATAAACCAATAATGCAGCTAGATAGATATTTTAATAACAAATTCAGAGAGGTATTCCACTTTTAAATCGGGTAAAAATTTCAAAAGTTATGGGCTAAGCAGTGCTGGGATCTGGTCACTTTTCTGCAAACCCATTTTTTTGCAAATTTTGACAGGTCGGGGGTCATAAAAAATTAC
Source organism: Drosophila ficusphila (assembly GCF_018152265.1). Classification (NCBI taxonomy): domain Eukaryota; kingdom Metazoa; phylum Arthropoda; class Insecta; order Diptera; family Drosophilidae; genus Drosophila; species Drosophila ficusphila. Next base: position 17,399 of record NW_025064166.1, read on the forward strand.
AAAATATTGACCAAAAATTCGAAAATAAACCAATAATGCAGCTAGATAGATATTTTAATAACAAATTCAGAGAGGTATTCCACTTTTAAATCGGGTAAAAATTTCAAAAGTTTGGGCTAAGCAGTGCTGGGATCTGGTCACTTTTCTGCAAACCCATTTTTTGCAAATTTTGACAGGTCGGGGGTCATAAAAAATTACAAAATATTGACCAAAAATTCGAAAATAAACCAATAATGCAGCTAGATAGATATTTTAATAACAAATTCAGAGAGGTATTCCACTTTTAAATCGGGTAAAAATTTCAAAAGTTTGGGCTAAGCAGTGCTGGGATCTGGTCACTTTTCTGCAAACCCATTTTTTGCAAATTTTGACAGGTCGGGGGTCATAAAAAATTACAAAATATTGACCAAAAATTCGAAAATAAACCAATAATGCAGCTAGATAGATATTTTAATAACAAATTCAGAGAGGTATTCCACTTTTAAATCGGGTAAAAATTTCAAAAGTTTGGGCTAAGCAGTGCTGGGATCTGGTCACTTTTCTGCAAACCCATTTTTTGCAAATTTTGACAGGTCGGGGGTCATAAAAAATTACAAAATATTGACCAAAAATTCGAAAATAAACCAATAATGCAGCTAGATAGATATTTTAATAACAAATTCAGAGAGGTATTCCACTTTTAAATCGGGTAAAAATTTCAAAAGTTTGGGCTAAGCAGTGCTGGGATCTTGTCACTTTTCTGCAAACCCATTTTTTGCAAATTTTGACAGGTCGGGGGTCATAAAAAATTACAAAATATTGACCAAAAATTCGAAAATAAACCAATAATGCAGCTAGATAGATATTTTAACAACAAATTCAGAGAGGTATTCCACTTTTAAATCGGGTAAAAATTTCAAAAGTTATGGGCTAAGCAGTGCTGGGATCTGGTCACTTTTCTGCAAACCCATTTTTTGCAAATTTTGACAGGTCGGGGGTCATAAAAAATTACAAAATATTGACCAAAAATTCGAAAATAAACCAATAATGCAGCTAGATAGATATTTTAATAACAAATTCAGAGAGGTATTCCACTTTTAAATCGGGTAAAAATTTCAAAAGTTATGGGCTAAGCAGTGCTGGGATCTGGTCACTTTTCTGCAAACCCATTTTTTTGCAAATTTTGACAGGTCGGGGGTCATAAAAAATTACAAAATATTGACCAAAAATTCGAAAATAAACCAATAATGCAGCTAGATAGATATTTTAATAACAAATTCAGAGAGGTATTCCACTTTTAAATCGGGTAAAAATTTCAAAAGTTATGGGCTAAGCAGTGCTGGGATCTGGTCACTTTTCTGCAAACCCATTTTTTTTGCAAATTTTGACAGGTCGGGGGTCATAAAAAATTACAAAATATTGACCAAAAATTCGAAAATAAACCAATAATGCAGCTAGATAGATATTTTAATAACAAATTCAGAGAGGTATTCCACTTTTAAATCGGGTAAAAATTTCAAAAGTTATGGGCTAAGCAGTGCTGGGATCTGGTCACTTTTCTGCAAACCCATTTTTTGCAAATTTTGACAGGTCGGGGGTCATAAAAAATTACAAAATATTGACCAAAAATTCGAAAATAAACCAATAATGCAGCTAGATAGATATTTTAATAACAAATTCAGAGAGGTATTCCACTTTTAAATCGGGTAAAAATTTCAAAAGTTATGGGCTAAGCAGTGCTGGGATCTGGTCACTTTTCTGCAAACCCATTTTTTTGCAAATTTTGACAGGTCGGGGGTCATAAAAAATTACAAAATATTGACCAAAAATTCGAAAATAAACCAATAATGCAGCTAGATAGATATTTTAATAACAAATTCAGAGAGGTATTCCACTTTTAAATCGGGTAAAAATTTCAAAAGTTATGGGCTAAGCAGTGCTGGGATCTGGTCACTTTTCTGCAAACCCATTTTTTGCAAATTTTGACAGGTCGGGGGTCATAAAAAATTACAAAATATTGACCAAAAATTCGAAAATAAACCAATAATGCAGCTAGATAGATATTTTAATAACAAATTCAGAGAGGTATTCCACTTTTAAATCGGGTAAAAAATTTCAAAAGTTTGGGCTAAGCAGTGCTGGGATCTGGTCACTTTTCTGCAAACCCATTTTTTGCAAATTTTGACAGGTCGGGGGTCATAAAAAATTACAAAATATTGACCAAAAATTCGAAAATAAACCAATAATGCAGCTAGATAGATATTTTAATAACAAATTCAGAGAGGTATTCCACTTTTAAATCGGGTAAAAATTTCAAAAGTTATGGGCTAAGCAGTGCTGGGATCTGGTCACTTTTCTGCAAACCCATTTTTTGCAAATTTTGACAGGTCGGGGGTCATAAAAAATTACAAAATATTGACCAAAAATTCGAAAATAAACCAATAATGCAGCTAGATAGATATTTTAATAACAAATTCAGAGAGGTATTCCACTTTTAAATCGGGTAAAAATTTCAAAAGTTATGGGCTAAGCAGTGCTGGGATCTGGTCACTTTTCTGCAAACCCATTTTTTGCAAATTTTGACAGGTCGGGGGGTCATAAAAAATTACAAAATATTGACCAAAAATTCGAAAATAAACCAATAATGCAGCTAGATAGATATTTTAATAACAAATTCAGAGAGGTATTCCACTTTTAAATCGGGTAAAAATTTCAAAAGTTTGGGCTAAGCAGTGCTGGGATCTGGTCACTTTTCTGCAAACCCATTTTTTTGCAAATTTTGACAGGTCGGGGGTCATAAAAAATTACAAAATATTAACCAAAAATTCGAAAATAAACCAATAATGCAGCTAGATAGATATTTTAATAACAAATTCAGAGAGGTATTCCACTTTTAAATCGGGTAAAAATTTCAAAAGTTATGGGCTAAGCAGTGCTGGGATCTGGTCACTTTTCTGCAAACCCATTTTTTGCAAATTTTGACAGGTCGGGGGTCATAAAAAATTACAAAATATTGACCAAAAATTCGAAAATAAACCAATAATGCAGCTAGATAGATATTTTAATAACAAATTCAGAGAGGTATTCCACTTTTAAATCGGGTAAAAATTTCAAAAGTTATGGGCTAAGCAGTGCTGGGATCTGGTCACTTTTCTGCAAACCCATTTTTTTGCAAATTTTGACAGGTCGGGGGTCATAAAAAATTACAAAATATTGACCAAAAATTCGAAAATAAACCAATAATGCAGCTAGATAGATATTTTAATAACAAATTCAGAGAGGTATTCCACTTTTAAATCGGGTAAAAATTTCAAAAGTTATGGGCTAAGCAGTGCTGGGATCTGGTCACTTTTCTGCAAACCCATTTTTTGCAAATTTTGACAGGTCGGGGGTCATAAAAAATTACAAAAATATTGACCAAAAATTCGAAAATAAACCAATAATGCAGCTAGATAGATATTTTAATAACAAATTCAGAGAGGTATTCCACTTTTAAATCGGGTAAAAATTTCAAAAGTTTGGGCTAAGCAGTGCTGGGATCTGGTCACTTTTCTGCAAACCCATTTTTTTGCAAATTTTGACAGGTCGGGGGTCATAAAAAATTACAAAATATTGACCAAAAATTCGAAAATAAACCAATAATGCAGCTAGATAGATATTTTAATAACAAATTCAGAGAGGTATTCCACTTTTAAATCGGGTAAAAATTTCAAAAGTTTGGGGCTAGGCAGTGCTGGGATCTGGTCCTTTTTCTGCAAACCCATTTTTTTGCAAATTTTGACAGGTCGGGGGTCATAAAAAATTACAAAATATTGACCAAAAAATTCGAAAATAAACCAATAATGCAGCTAGATAGATATTTTAATAACAAATTCAGAGAGGTATTCCACTTTTAAATCGGGTAAAAATTTCCAAAGTTATGGGCTAAGCAGTGCTGGGATCTGGTCACTTTTCTGCAAACCCATTTTTTGCAAATTTTGACAGGTCGGGGGGTCATAAAAAATTACAAAATATTGACCAAAAATTCGAAAATAAACCAATAATGCAGCTAGATAGATATTTTAATAACAAATTCAGAGAGGTATTCCACTTTTAAATCGGGTAAAAATTTCAAAAGTTATGGGCTAAGCAGTGCTGGGATCTGGTCACTTTTCTGCAAACCCATTTTTTGCAAATTTTGACAGGTCGGGGGTCATAAAAAATTACAAAATATTGACCAAAAATTCGAAAATAAACCAATAATGCAGCTAGATAGATATTTTAATAACAAATTCAGAGAGGTATTCCACTTTTTAAATCGGGTAAAAATTTCAAAAGTTATGGGCTAAGCAGTGCTGGGATCTGGTCACTTTTCTGCAAACCCATTTTTTTGCAAATTTTGACAGGTCGGGGGTCATAAAAAATTACAAAATATTGACCAAAAATTCGAAAATAAACCAATAATGCAGCTAGATAGATATTTTAATAACAAATTCAGAGAGGTATTCCACTTTTAAATCGGGTAAAAATTTCAAAAGTTATGGGCTAAGCAGTGCTGGGATCTGGTCACTTTTCTGCAAACCCATTTTTTGCAAATTTTGACAGGTCGGGGGTCATAAAAAATTACAAAATATTGACCAAAAATTCGAAAATAAACCAATAATGCAGCTAGATAGATATTTTAATAACAAATTCAGAGAGGTATTCCACTTTTAAATCGGGTAAAAAATTTCAAAAGTTATGGGCTAAGCAGTGCTGGGATCTGGTCACTTTTCTGCAAACCCATTTTTTGCAAATTTTGACAGGTCGGGGGTCATAAAAAATTACAAAATATTGACCAAAAATTCGAAAATAAACCAATAATGCAGCTAGATAGATATTTTAATAACAAATTCAGAGAGGTATTCCACTTTTAAATCGGGTAAAAATTTCAAAAGTTATGGGCTAAGCAGTGCTGGGATCTGGTCACTTTTCTGCAAACCCATTTTTTTGCAAATTTTGACAGGTCGGGGGTCATAAAAAATTACAAAATATTGACCAAAAATTCGAAAATAAACCAATAATGCAGCTAGATAGATATTTTAATAACAAATTCAGAGAGGTATTCCACTTTTAAATCGGGTAAAAATTTCAAAAGTTATGGGCTAAGCAGTGCTGGGATCTGGTCACTTTTCTGCAAACCCATTTTTTGCAAATTTTGACAGGTCGGGGGTCATAAAAAATTACAAAATATTGACCAAAAATTCGAAAATAAACCAATAATGCAGCTAGATAGATATTTTAATAACAAATTCAGAGAGGTATTCCACTTTTAAATCGGGTAAAAATTTCCAAAGTTATGGGCTAAGCAGTGCTGGGATCTGGTCACTTTTCTGCAAACCCATTTTTTGCAAATTTTGACAGGTCGGGGGTCATAAAAAATTACAAAATATTGACCAAAAATTCGAAAATAAACCAATAATGCAGCTAGATAGATATTTTAATAACAAATTCAGAGAGGTATTCCACTTTTAAATCGGGTAAAAATTTCCAAAGTTATGGGCTAAGCAGTGCTGGGATCTGGTCACTTTTCTGCAAACCCATTTTTTGCAAATTTTGACAGGTCGGGGGTCATAAAAAATTACAAAATATTGACCAAAAATTCGAAAATAAACCAATAATGCAGCTAGATAGATATTTTAATAACAAATTCAGAGAGGTATTCCACTTTTAAATCGGGTAAAAATTTCAAAAGTTATGGGCTAAGCAGTGCTGGGATCTGGTCACTTTTCTGCAAACCCATTTTTTGCAAATTTTGACAGGTCGGGGGTCATAAAAAATTACAAAATATTGACCAAAAATTCGAAAATAAACCAATAATGCAGCTAGATAGATATTTTAATAACAAATTCAGAGAGGTATTCCACTTTTAAATCGGGTAAAAATTTCAAAAGTTATGGGCTAAGCAGTGCTGGGATCTGGTCACTTTTCTGCAAACCCATTTTTTGCAAATTTTGACAGGTCGGGGGTCATAAAAAATTACAAAATATTGACCAAAAATTCGAAAATAAACCAATAATGCAGCTAGATAGATATTTTAATAACAAATTCAGAGAGGTATTCCACTTTTAAATCGGGTAAAAATTTCAAAAGTTATGGGCTAAGCAGTGCTGGGATCTGGTCACTTTTCTGCAAACCCATTTTTTGCAAATTTTGACAGGTCGGGGGTCATAAAAAATTACAAAATATTGACCAAAAATTCGAAAATAAACCAATAATGCAGCTAGATAGATATTTTAATAACAAATTCAGAGAGGTATTCCACTTTTAAATCGGGTAAAAATTTCAAAAGTTATGGGCTAAGCAGTGCTGGGATCTGGTCACTTTTCTGCAAACCCATTTTTTGCAAATTTTGACAGGTCGGGGGTCATAAAAAATTACAAAATATTGACCAAAAATTCGAAAATAAACCAATAATGCAGCTAGATAGATATTTTAATAACAAATTCAGAGAGGTATTCCACTTTTAAATCGGGTAAAAATTTCCAAAGTTATGGGCTAAGCAGTGCTGGGATCTGGTCACTTTTCTGCAAACCCATTTTTTGCAAATTTTGACAGGTCGGGGGTCATAAAAAATTACAAAATATTGACCAAAAATTCGAAAATAAACCAATAATGCAGCTAGATAGATATTTTAATAACAAATTCAGAGAGGTATTCCACTTTTAAATCGGGTAAAAATTTCAAAAGTTATGGGCTAAGCAGTGCTGGGATCTGGTCACTTTTCTGCAAACCCATTTTTTGCAAATTTTGACAGGTCGGGGGTCATAAAAAATTACAAAATATTGACAAAAAATTCGAAAATAAACCAATAATGCAGCTAGATAGATATTTTAATAACAAATTCAGAGAGGTATTCCACTTTTAAATCGGGTAAAAATTTCAAAAGTTATGGGCTAAGCAGTGCTGGGATCTGGTCACTTTTCTGCAAACCCATTTTTTGCAAATTTTGACAGGTCGGGGGTCATAAAAAATTACAAAATATTGACCAAAAATTCGAAAATAAACCAATAATGCAGCTAGATAGATATTTTAATAACAAATTCAGAGAGGTATTCCACTTTTAAATCGGGTAAAAATTTCAAAAGTTTGGGCTAAGCAGTGCTGGGATCTGGTCACTTTTCTGCAAACCCATTTTTTGCAAATTTTGACAGGTCGGGGGTCATAAAAAATTACAAAATATTGACCAAAAATTCGAAAATAAACCAATAATGCAGCTAGATAGATATTTTAATAACAAATTCAGAGAGGTATTCCACTTTTAAATCGGGTAAAAATTTCAAAAGTTATGGGCTAAGCAGTGCTGGGATCTGGTCACTTTTCTGCAAACCCATTTTTTGCAAATTTTGACAGGTCGGGGGTCATAAAAAATTACAAAATATTGACCAAAAATTCGAAAATAAACCAATAATGCAGCTAGATAGATATTTTAATAACAAATTCAGAGAGGTATTCCACTTTTAAATCGGGTAAAAATTTCAAAAGTTATGGGCTAAGCAGTGCTGGGATCTGGTCACTTTTCTGCAAACCCATTTTTTGCAAATTTTGACAGGTCGGGGGTCATAAAAAATTACAAAATATTGACCAAAAATTCGAAAATAAACCAATAATGCAGCTAGATAGATATTCTAATAACAAATTCAGAGAGGTATTCCACTTTTAAATCGGGTAAAAATTTCAAAAGTTATGGGCTAAGCAGTGCTGGGATCTGGTCACTTTTCTGCAAACCCATTTTTTGCAAATTTTGACAGGTCGGGGGTCATAAAAAATTACAAAATATTGACCAAAAATTCGAAAATAAACCAATAATGCAGCTAGATAGATATTTTAATAACAAATTCAGAGAGGTATTCCACTTTTAAATCGGGTAAAAATTTCAAAAGTTATGGGCTAAGCAGTGCTGGGATCTGGTCACTTTTCTGCAAACCCATTTTTTTGCAAATTTTGACAGGTCGGGGGTCATAAAAAATTACAAAATATTGACCAAAAATTCGAAAATAAACCAATAATGCAGCTAGATAGATATTTTAATAACAAATTCAGAGAGGTATTCCACTTTTAAATCGGGTAAAAATTTCAAAAGTTTGGGCTAAGCAGTGCTGGGATCTGGTCACTTTTCTGCAAACCCATTTTTTGCAAATTTTGACAGGTCGGGGGTCATAAAAAATTACAAAATATTAACCAAAAATTCGAAAATAAACCAATAATGCAGCTAGATAGATATTTTAATAACAAATTCAGAGAGGTATTCCACTTTTAAATCGGGTAAAAATTTCAAAAGTTATGGGCTAAGCAGTGCTGGGATCTGGTCACTTTTCTGCAAACCCATTTTTTGCAAATTTTGACAGGTCGGGGGTCATAAAAAATTACAAAATATTGACCAAAAATTCGAAAATAAACCAATAATGCAGCTAGATAGATATTTTAATAACAAATTCAGAGAGGTATTCCACTTTTAAATCGGGTAAAAATTTCAAAAGTTATGGGCTAAGCAGTGCTGGGATCTGGTCACTTTTCTGCAAACCCATTTTTTGCAAATTTTGACAGGTCGGGGGTCATAAAAAATTACAAAATATTGACCAAAAATTCGAAAATAAACCAATAATGCAGCTAGATAGATATTTTAATAACAAATTCAGAGAGGTATTCCACTTTTAAATCGGGTAAAAATTTCAAAAGTTATGGGCTAAGCAGTGCTGGGATCTGGTCACTTTTCTGCAAACCCATTTTTTGCAAATTTTGACAGGTCGGGGGTCATAAAAAATTACAAAATATTGACCAAAAATTCGAAAATAAACCAATAATGCAGCTAGATAGATATTTTAATAACAAATTCAGAGAGGTATTCCACTTTTAAATCGGGTAAAAATTTCAAAAGTTATGGGCTAAGCAGTGCTGGGATCTGGTCACTTTTCTGCAAACCCATTTTTTGCAAATTTTGACAGGTCGGGGGTCATAAAAAATTACAAAATATTGACCAAAAATTCGAAAATAAACCAATAATGCAGCTAGATAGATATTTTAATAACAAATTCAGAGAGGTATTCCACTTTTAAATCGGGTAAAAAATTTCAAAAGTTTTGGGCTAGGCGGGCCGGGGATCGGGCCCCTTTTTTGCAAACCCATTTTTTTGCAAATTTTGACAGGTCGGGGGTCATAAAAAATTACAAAATATTGACCAAAAATTCGAAAATAAACCAATAATGCAGCTAGATAGATATTTTAATAACAAATTCGAGAGAGGTATTCCACTTTTAAATCGGGTAAAAATTTCAAAAGTTATGGGCTAAGCAGTGCTGGGATCTGGTCACTTTTCTGCAAACCCATTTTTTGCAAATTTTGACAGGTCGGGGGTCATAAAAAATTACAAAATATTGACCAAAAATTCGGAAAATAAACCAATAATGCAGCTAGATAGATATTTTAATAACAAATTCAGAGAGGTATTCCACTTTTAAATCGGGTAAAAATTTCAAAAGTTATGGGCTAAGCAGTGCTGGGATCTGGTCACTTTTCTGCAAACCCATTTTTTGCAAATTTTGACAGGTCGGGGGTCATAAAAAATTACAAAATATTGACCAAAAATTCGAAAATAAACCAATAATGCAGCTAGATAGATATTTTAATAACAAATTCAGAGAGGTATTCCACTTTTAAATCGGGTAAAAATTTCAAAAGTTATGGGCTAAGCAGTGCTGGGATCTGGTCACTTTTCTGCAAACCCATTTTTTGCAAATTTTGACAGGTCGGGGTCATAAAAAATTACAAAAAATTGACCAAAAATTCGAAAATAAACCAATAATGCAGCTAGATAGATATTTTAATAACAAATTCAGAGAGGTATTCCACTTTTAAATCCGGTAAAAAATTTCAAAAGTTATGGGCTAAGCAGTGCTGGGATCTGGTCACTTTTCTGCAAACCCATTTTTGCAAATTTTGACAGGTCGGGGGTCATAAAAATTACAAAATATTGACCAAAAATTCGAAAATAAACCAATAATGCAGCTAGATAGATATTTTAATAACAAATTCAGAGAGGTATTCCACTTTTAAATCGGGTAAAAATTTCAAAAGTTATGGGCTAAGCAGTGCTGGGATCTGGTCACTTTTCTGCAAACCCATTTTTTGCAAATTTTGACAGGTCGGGGGTCATAAAAAATTACAAAATATTGACCAAAAATTCGAAAATAAACCAATAATGCAGCTAGATAGATATTTTAATAACAAATTCAGAGAGGTATTCCACTTTTAAATCGGGTAAAAATTTCAAAAGTTATGGGCTAAGCAGTGCTGGGATCTGGTCACTTTTCTGCAAACCCATTTTTTGCAAATTTTGACAGGTCGGGGGTCATAAAAAATTACAAAATATTGACCAAAAATTCGAAAATAAACCAATAATGCAGCTAGATAGATATTTTAATAACAAATTCAGAGAGGTATTCCACTTTTAAATCGGGTAAAAATTTCAAAAGTTTGGGGTTAACAGGGCTGGGGTTCTGGCCCTTTTCTTCAAACCCATTTTTTTGCAAATTTTGACAGGTCGGGGGTCATAAAAAATTACAAAATATTGACCAAAAATTCGAAAATAAACCAATAATGCAGCTAGATAGATATTTTAATAACAAATTCAGAGAGGTATTCCACTTTTAAATCGGGTAAAAATTTCAAAGTTATGGGCTAAGCAGTGCTGGGATCTGGTCACTTTTCTGCAAACCCATTTTTGCAAATTTTGACAGGTCGGGGGTCATAAAAAATTACAAAATATTGACCAAAAAATTCGAAAATAAACCAATAATGCAGCTAGATAGATATTTTAATAACAAATTCAGAGAGGTATTCCACTTTTAAATCGGGTAAAAATTTCAAAAGTTATGGGCTAAGCAGTGCTGGGATCTGGTCACTTTTCTGCAAACCCATTTTTTTGCAAATTTTGACAGGTCGGGGGTCATAAAAAATTACAAAATATTGACCAAAAATTCGAAAATAAACCAATAATGCAGCTAGATAGATATTTTAATAACAAATTCAGAGAGGTATTCCACTTTTAAATCGGGTAAAAATTTCAAAAGTTTGGGCTAAGCAGTGCTGGGATCTGGTCACTTTTCTGCAAACCCATTTTTTTGCAAATTTTGACAGGTCGGGGGTCATAAAAAATTACAAAATATTGACCAAAAATTCGAAAATAAACCAATAATGCAGCTAGATAGATATTTTAATAACAAATTCAGAGAGGCATTCCACTTTTAAATCGGGTAAAAATTTCAAAAGTTTGGGCTAAGCAGTGCTGGGATCTGGTCACTTTTCTGCAAACCCATTTTTTGCAAATTTTGACAGGTCGGGGGTCATAAAAAATTACAAAATATTGACCAAAAATTCGAAAATAAACCAATAATGCAGCTAGATAGATATTTTAATAACAAATTCAGAGAGGTATTCCACTT
>NW_025064167.1:0-129908 GCF_018152265.1 Drosophila ficusphila
TACATATACATAAGCTAGTTTTGTAAGTATTAGTAATAAGCAACTCTTTATGAAAAAGGAGACAAATAAAGATCAGTTCAATGAGAGCACCGAAAGACAGCGGTTGTGTTTGTTGCTACAGCGTCAGAAGTGGGCGCAAGCCCTCGTGCCATCAAAGTAAAATTTTAAAATTTAATTTAAAACTAAAAACTCAGTATGGATACGATTTGCCACAGTGACTATTCACAAAATGAACTTCGTGGAGTGGTGTAAAATGTTAAATTTGCCCACACACGGCAGCAAATGTGCTTTAGCTGCACGGATAAATGAAGTTGATCAACATAATCGTGGAGAATTTCCCAAAAACAATAGTCGAACGCCAAAAAGTGTTTTAAAAAACATGAAATTTAAATCACCTAACGAAGGCACAAAAGAAAAGCAACAGGAACAACCCGAGTGCGCAAAAGAGACGACAGAAGAGTTTCCAGAATGTTCGACGAACGAAGCAGCAAACGAAACGGCGATTGAGTGGCGCCAGGAATCTACAATTGACGAGTCAAACGAAGAAGAACAACAACAAAAGAATACAAACGAAAAGGCAAACGTGCAGAGACAGGAAAAATTTACAAATGATCTAATGGAAGCGTCTGAAGACGAACAACAAAACAAGGAAGCGAAAATGAACGAAGAGCTGAACTGTCTAGAAGTTTCTACGCAGTTAAAAGAAGAGCAAACTTCAAGAGAAATCGACTTGCTGCGAAGAGAAATGGAGCTGCTTCGGTTGGAAAAGGAATTGCTACAAAGAGAAAACGAATTATACAAAAAGATGAGTGAGTCAAAACCACCGTTACAAATTGAGAAAGATGGTGAAGTGTCACTTCAAAATTTAAAAGAAAAGCTCCCAGAATACGATGGTGAATCGAATGTTAGTGCCTGGCTCACGCGCATAAGAGTATTAAAAGCAACATACGATCTGGCCGAAAATAGAGTGCGTGCGCTTGTCTTTAATAAACTAAAAGGAGCAGCACAAGTCTGGTTACACACAAACACAGATTGCTTGAGTGAGCCAGTGGACATACTGCTGGCGACTATGGAAAAAATGTTCGCTCCAAAGAAAGTGCTATTGGGATGCGCAAAAGTTCGAAGCCCGCAAATGGTGTGTTGGAGAGCCTTTCTCCAAGTACTTCAAGGACAAAATGATGCTCGCCGATGGAGTACAACTTTCTGAAGACGAATTGATTGAGTACGTAATCTATGGCATTCCCTAACGATCAGATTCGAACGAGTGCATACATAATGCGCTTCAAAACAAGAGATGACTTGCTGTCCGCGTTGGTGAACGTGGACCTACCGGTGCCACGTAGGGTGGCGCGCCCCATGCCCCTACTCGAGATGAGAAGCCAGCTGTCCGCTGTTATAACTGAAACTGTGTTGGCCATGTGGCGCTGGACTGCCGCAAACCCAAACGTGAGACTGGTGCCTGTTATGTTTGCGGCGAAATGGGCCATTTGGCAGCGGCCTGCGCGCAGCATAAGAAGAAGAAGAAGGACGACCCTAAAGATTTGAAAAGCCTTGGCTATGTAAGTTATTTAAGTCTCCAAATTGAAGGTAGTACTAATGCTAAGTTTTTCATAGAATGCCTCATAGATTCGGGAAGCCCAGTAAGCATCATTAAAAGATCTTTTGTTCCGGCCAGTGTCAATTTGAATTCTGCACCTGAAGCCGAGTATTTTGGTTTAAATAAAAGTAAACTGATTGTCTATGGAAAAATTTTTGTAATCATTGAAGTCTTTAATAAAAACGTACGAATAGAAATGCTGGTTGTTTCCGCAGAATCTATGAGCAGCCCCGTTTTGTTGGGAAGAGATTTTCTTAAAGTCAGTAGCATAGAATTAGTATGCACTAAAAAATGAATTAAAACCAAGAAATGAATTCAAACAAATACAAGAATTGCAAATAGAAACTGATACAAATTATATTGATAATTTTGAGGAAAAACTACTAATGATTGATTATGAACCGAATGAACTAACAACTGCAATCAATTGTGAAAGTTTAAGCCTTAAGTATAAAAATCGACTTGAACAAATTTTTTTCTGAATGGTATGTCAAACCAGAAAGACCAAAAGAACCCAAAACAAAATGTAAATAGTAGTAAATGATCCTAAGCCGTTTAGCTGTAGCCCAAGACGGTTGTCCTATGCAGAGAAAAATGAGCTTCATAAGATTTTAGATGAGTATCTGGAAAAGGGTTACATAAGGCCTAGAGTCTGAATTTGTGTCACCAATTGTATTGGTTAAGAAGGCTACAGGTGAACTCCGAATGTGTATAGATTTCAGAAAGTTAAACAAAATGACATCCAAGGATAGCTACCCCATTCCATTAATAGATGATCAGTTAGACCAGTTGGCTGGTAAAGGCTGGTTTACTAAACTTGACCTTAAAAATGGTTTTTACCATGTTTTTATGGAGGAAGATTCGGTGAAATATACTTCGTTCACCCACGCCACTAGGGCAATTCGAATTTTTGAGGATGCCGTTCGGGTTAAGGAACGCACCTTCGACTTTTCAAAGATTTGTGAATAAAATTTTCAGTGATTTAATTAAAGAAGGCAAAGTGATAGTATATCTAGACGACATAATGATAGCTACTAAAGATTTGGATGAGCACTTAGAAATCTTAAAAGAAGTTTTACACAGAATGACAGAAAACAAACTGGAACTAAGGATAGACAAATGTGAGTTTTTTAAAAGAATACGAAATACTTAGGGTATACTATTGACGGAAGTGGTATAAAAAAGCCAGATGAAAAAGGTATTGCAGCAGTCAAGGGTTTTCCTATACCAACTAAAACGAGTGAAGTGCAAAGTTTTCTAGGACTCTGTTCCTATTTCCGTAGATTTATTGAAAATTTTTCAACGATAGCAAAACCCCTGTACGATTTAACGAAGAAAAGTAAAAGTTTAGTTTTGGAAAGGACGAACGGGAGGCATTTGAAGAGCTCCAACAGAAGTTGATTGACTCTCCAATACTCGCTCTGTATAGCCCCAATGATGAAACGGAGTTATACTGCGATGCTAGCGCTTTAGGTTTCGGATCAATTTTAATGCAAAAGAAAGAAGATGGCAAATTCCATCCAGTGTTTTACTTTTCCAAACGAACTACTGAATTTGAGTCGAGATACCATAGTTTCGAGCTTGAAACACTCGCTATAATCTCGCCCTGAAACGCTTTAGAGTATATTTACATGGAATACAATTTAAAATTGTGACAGATTGCAATTCGTTAGCACTTATGTTGAACAAAAAAGATATAAATCCGAGGATCGCAAGGTGGGCGCTAGAACTTGAAAATTATGACTACAAACTGGAACATAGAGCTGGTGTAAGAATGCAGCATGTGGATGCTTTAAGTAGGTGCACAAATATTATGGTGGTTGATACAAATTCGTTTGAAGAAAATTTGATAATATGTCAAGGGAAAGATCCAGAGATAGTAAAACTTAAAGAAATGTTAGAAAATACAGAGCATAAATTCTATGAAATGCGCAATGGTATCGTATACAGAAAGCATAGTAGTGGGACTATTTTATTCTATGTGCCTAAAGATATGGAGACGCATGTTTTGTTCAAATACCATAATGCATTAGGCCATGGCGGCATAAACAAAGTAGTAGAAGTGATATCTAAATCATATTGGTTCCCTAAATTGAAAGAAAAAGTAGATTCGCATATTAGAAATTGTTTAGAGTGCATAACGTTTTCGGCAAAACATGGGAAACAGGAAGGTTTTGTTCATAATATCCCTAAGGGTACTGGACCGTTTGAACTCGTTCATGTGGATCATTTTGGCCCACTTACAATACAAGATAATACTAAGAGACATGTTCTGGTCGTGATCGATGGGTTTACAAAATTCGTAAGATTATTCTCAGCTAAAACGACTAAATCAAAAGAAGCTATAATAGCTCTCAAAAACTTTTGTAGGGCATATAGCAGGCCAAAATGTTTGATCTCAGATAGAGGTACGTGCTTCACATCTAGCGAATTTGAAAATTTTTTAGAAGACAGAAACATACAGCACATAAAAATCGCGATTGGTTCACCTCAGGCAAATGGACAGGTGGAAAGAATAAATCGCAGTATTGGACCAATGATCGCTAAACTTATAAACTCAGAAAAAAACTTTGAAGATGTGTTAGAAGCAACAGAGTTCGCTCTAAATAATACAGTGCATAGAACAATAAATGAACACCCTAGCGTTATGCTGTTTGGTGTTGAACAAAGAGGGAAACTAATTGATTGTCTCAAAGAAAGTGTGCAAGAGTTAGGAAACAATGTTAGGTCTATTGAAGATATTCGAAGTAGTGCTCAAGAAAAAGAAAGAAATTTACAATTATACAACGAAGCTAAATCTGAAACGTCAAAAGCCAAAAGAATATGAACAAGGAGACTACGTAGTCGTAAAAAATTTCGATGCTCATGTTGGAGTTTCGAAAAAACTAGTACCTAAATACAAGGGTCCGTTCAAAATAATTAAAGTCTTAGATAACGACAGATACGTGGTTTCAGATGTTGATGGATTTCAGCAAGCAAGAATACCATACTCAGGAGTATGGGCGGCAGCCAATATAAAACCGTGGTTGGAAAGCTCGAATGATAGGGAAATAGTTGAGAAAACAGATATCTTAGACATGAATGAAAATGATAGACCTAATGAAAATGATAAAACAAATGAAAAATGTAAAACAAATGAAAATGGTAAAACAAATGAAAAATGTAAAACAAATGAAAAATGTAAAACAAATGGAAAATGTAAAACAGAGGTAAAAAACGATAAAACGATAGAATCAAATGAAAAAATGTCAAATGCAAACAGGAAAAAGAAATGTATAAAAGAACAAACACACATGTATTGTACAAGAAGTAAAACGAAAAACAAAAGTTAACAATTGGCCAGGATCAGGAGATCCTTAATCGTCAGAATGGCCGAGTTGTAGTATACTCTAGTCACCCTGTACATATAACTGTAACATATTCTAGTCACCCTGTACATATACATAAGCTAGTTTTGTAAGTATTAGTAATAAGCAACTCTTTATGAAAAAGGAGACAAATAAAGATCAGTTCAATGAGAGCACCGAAAGACAGCGGTTGTGTTTGTTGCTACAATAATAATAACAGTATTAATTGTCAAATGTTTAGCTCTTTGTTTCCGAAATGTGATCGTTAGTAAGTCTTCTCCGTCTACTGTAGTCGGTGTTTTGTTCATGTTTTCCTTTAATTTTATTTAATTAATTATAGTTCTTATACTTAATTTAGCAAAAAACACTGAATTGTTATCGAGCAATGGCAATGTGGACGAGGACAACACCGATAGTTGGTTAACTCTCAATTTTCAAAACCAACAGACACCGAAAAAGGACGAACTTGATGATTTTAACTTGGACAACCTTGAAGCGGATATTGACATGGACCAAACGGTCATTGACATTGACAAAATAGATATTGACATAGACGAATTGGCGGAGGATGCTCTAGAGTATATAGCAGGTTTCATCATAAAAAAAATTAAAAATTAACAACTATATCTCGTCGCCAAAATTTACATATGTGGACGAAGTGTCGCGTGGCGGCCTTATAAAGCCATCCCAACAATTTTTAAACGAGATAAAAGAGTAAGAAATTATATTTTTAAAATTATTTAAGGATGAATTTGAAGTCAAAATTAATGTAAGGGACCAATTGTTAAAGGCTGCTGAGCATTTAGAAATTAACTTAGATATAAAAAGTATTATTTTAAAATTCTAATTTTTTTGAGTTAAAAAACTTAACAAAAAACTAAATGTTCAAAAACAAAAGCAAAGATTAATATCAATCTCAAAGCTCCTCAAAATAAAAGGAGGCGATAGGGGCGATCCCCCGGTATCCGCCACTGCATCAGATGATGCGCTGCTGTTGGAGGAAAGTTTATTTTTAAAATTAAAATATAGCAAAAAGTGACTGAAAGAATTCAACCAATTAATTTGGGTAGAAAGGCGTTCGGCGAATTTCATCATTTATTTAATGAGCTGCAGAAAGATGAAAAAAATTGTGGAGTACACCAGAATGAAAATCAGCACATTTGATTACATTCTGTAAAAATTGAACCGCTAATTATTAAAAATTGGACAAATTTTAACAAAACCCCAATTATACCTGCAAAAAGGCTAATTGTAACGTTAAGGTAGAACATTATGCAAAATATATTTATTTTCATTTATTATTTAAATTTTCATTTAGTTACATGTTTTTTTAATTTTTCTTAGGGATAAAGCATTATCGGAGTATTGAGTTGGCGAAGATTCAAATACAGTCGGTGATCAGGGGCGGACGCAGAAAAAAATGTTGGGGGGTGGTCCGATCAATTTTTTTTGTTTGGGGGGGGTGTCCGATCAAAATTTTTTTTAGTTTACATGGTTGAAAGACCGTGTGCTGTAAGGGAATTTGAAAAAGTCTGGTTTTTTTTTTTGGGGGGGGTCCGGACCCCGGACACCCCTGCGTCCGCCCCTGTCGGTGATGGTAGAGATATGTTGGAAGCCTGGTTTTGGAGGTTTTGAAATTGAAAAGAGCGCCCCAAATTGTTCGCATAATTATAAACTGATTTTTGTATGTCCATTCTGCATAAAAGTTTCGTTTCCGGATCCATTTTTCTAACGTGTGGCAATAAGCTCATAAAAAAAGCCATATCCCCATCGTCAGCTGGAATCTTGTTTTTATTTTTCTGCTCCAACAGCTCCAACTTCTTTTTTTCTATATTGAGGATTTCACCCTCAATGTTGTTATGGCGCCGTTTAAGATTCCTTGGAGTATGTTTTGGGGTGGACGTTTAAACTTCAAAAGTACTCAACAAATTTTCTTCATCATATTGCGGCGCCTCTTTATCTGCACTATGCATCTCCTCTACATCTGCACTACTAGAATCTTCGCCAACATTTTATCCTTAACCTCATGGGTTCTGGGGTGACTTAAATTTCCGGAAGACTGGCGGCACTTTATCTGGTCCTTTATAAAATTCATCGACTCAAAGTGAATCCATTGAGAACATATCTCGTTGAGGGTATCAGGTCCAGCGTCCCCAGAACGTTCCGGTGGAAATTTCCTCAGTTCAGCTCGAAACGTGTCCCTCAACTGTTTCAATTTTTGAAGTGAAAACTTCTTTAGCGGCGCTGAGCACTTTTTTGTATGGGTAAAAACTTTCAAACTCGCGTCAGAGTCCCGTTATGCTGATCGAAAAAGCGTAAGATCGTGGGAAAGGGAGAGGAACTAGTATCTCCCACTCTTTCTACCGCGCCTGAGTCATGGTACAATTATACAAGATAGTCTCTTCGGCTCGTCAGTCCCCTATCGACACTACAATTAGAGCGAGAGAAAGAGTGTTTTCCCTACGAAAACCCGAGCGTTCGGGTCGATAGGGGAGTAAACGCGAACAATTCTGTAGCCGTCGAGACCTTGGTACAATTATACAAGGCATGGTAGAATTATACAAGGTAGTCTCGTCGGCTGCAAAATCGTTCGGGTTTTTTCCCCTATCGACCCGAACCCGTAGGAAAACACTCTTTCTCTCGCTCTAATTGTAGTGTCGATAGGGGAAAAAAAAGCCGACGAGACTACCTTGTACTTACACTTAAATAGGTTCGAATCAAAACTGTTTGTTTCTTACTTCAGTTATCATAAACCAATTGTATCAGTTGTAAAAATTTGCGATGATGATTCTGATAATAACGGTGGTGTAAAAGTCGTCGAAATTATGGATGGAAGTTGATTTTTCTGAGAGATAAAATTTAATGTAATATATAAATAACGATATAATATTATAAATAACAACATATAAATTGCCATATTTGTGTACGATAGCGCAATAAATAAACATTGTATTCACCTCTCTCATAAATGATAGTACTTTTATACTTATGTATGTATAATTAAACACAACGTTAATATTAAAGTTTTCACTTCTGCCGGCACTCCCGGAGTGCTACCGGTGTTTTTTTTTTAAAGACATGGCTGTAAAATACATACATATATTAATATTTCAGTAGTTACGATAATAACATTGTTTCAACTTGCTTTCTTGTTTTAAATATCTCGCTACTGGCACTTCATTTAGATCTATATCTTTTAACTTTCGAATGGGTGCTTCAACGGTTCGTTCTATTGTGATAGAAACATGCGAAGCTTTGTGGACAGTTTTTCAACCTCTACATACATATGGCTGTTCCCACAGAACAAAATTTAGAATTTAATCGTCGTTTTCCAGAGCGCGAAGGTGTGTGGAATGTGCATTTGGCATATTTAATTCCAATATTATGGAAGCCAATTGAAACGACACCACCTAACGCAGAAATCATTGTTAAAGCAATTTGTATACTGCATAATACAATGTTGGATTTAGAAGATCTGGATACTCACATGGAAGAGGGAGAAAAATTTATAAGCAACAATCCAAAAAATATATTAGAAAGTTCAAAGAAAAGAGGTCGAATAATCAGAGACACGTTTCGTAGTTATGTTTGCAGCCACAGAAATGCTGATAGTATTTAAGAATTTGAATTTATAATTACCTCTTTTTGTATTAATTAATTAATTAAATTACTTACCATCAACATTTAATTCCTTTGAGATGTCGTTCCAATTTTGGTCGACAATGTGCCTATTGTGGTAAAATTTGTTCTGTTGGTCCCATAAACAACGTTTTTTGAAAACAGCTGCAATTTTAGAAAACACGTGCGTCAAGCAAATCAAAAATCAAAAGTGAATTGTAACATGCGCTGCGCCAAAGCATGGGTAGAAAGAGAGAGAAATAATAACAAAGGCAAAATAGCAAGCGATTCGTCTTCAAAATCAGTAGGGGAATTTTGTCAGAGTTGGGCCATCTCAATATTTCGAATATTCGTTCTAGTACCTTCTGTTTGTGGGTGTTTAGAAACTTCTATCGGTCACTCGAAACTTTCCACGTGACTACTTATTTCGGGATTTCATTTTTCTACGTGTCGTTGCCCTGTGAAAAATAAGTGCTCGAAAAAGTTTTTTTAACCTGGCCGAAAAGGTGGAATAACACAAGATTACAACATGTCATCCGCAAAGTGAGCATAAAAATACGTTATATAGGTGTTATACTACAAAATACTAAGATATAGTTTCATTGATAGATATACATAGTTTGGCTATATCATACCATAATAGATTAATACCGCTTGTCGTCAGGGTTGGGCCACTCTTGTAATC
Organism: Drosophila ficusphila; assembly: GCF_018152265.1. NCBI lineage: Eukaryota > Metazoa > Arthropoda > Insecta > Diptera > Drosophilidae > Drosophila > Drosophila ficusphila. Next base: position 9,248 of record NW_025064167.1, read on the forward strand.
AGGCTTGGGCCATCATAATTTTTACATTTTATTCGTGTATTTTCGATTTTTTGTTGTAATATTTAAGTTTTTTGTAGCAAAAATATGCAAAATAAATTAAATAGATTTCCTTAAAAAAATATTTCGATGGATTGAAAGAAGATGAATCATTTTTATCTTTTTCTTTAGTGTTTCTCGCTACAAACGAAAAAACAACTCTGAATAATTTGATGTTGACTGTAATATCCCAAATAATTAAATAAATAAACAAAATAATGTCAGATTTACCTGAATTCAATTTTAATCCACCATGTTACGATATTGTCAACGATTTTCTGAAGGTGGCCCAAGGCTGACTACATTTTTTTTTTTTTCAAACGCCTATAACTTTTTTTGTTTTTGTTTTTTTATTGGTGAACACTTTCTCTTGCTTGTACCTTTCCAAAAATGTATAAACTTATTCTGAATTGTCATTCGTTCAGAACTTATGGACATAGGTCAAAAAATGGCCCAACCCTGACAACATTCCCCTACTGCACCGTTTGAAGCTGATTGCTTGCGTTTCGTCTTCGTCTTACGGACGAGCGAATTCATATAAATTGTTTTGCACTGTTTTTCGTCTTCAGCTTCGTTTTCATCTTAATCTTCGTCTCAGCGCGCACTATGTTTGCAGCCTAACAAAATTTAAACAAACCAAAACATAAATAAGCATTCAATACAAGGCGACGGAAATTTGCATTTTTCGTGGCCATCGCACACTAGTCACAATGCCCAATTTTTTACATAACCAATTTTTTTTAAGTTACGAATAAAAAACATTTAATCTCCTTAGAATATACGTTGCATTTAAAAATCCCAAGTTCGTTACTGAAATTGCAGCCATGCTAAATTCGGTGCTCCTGAAAGTCAGCTGTTTGTGGATCAGAAACGTTGACTTTTTGGCGCGCTAAAAAATAGCACATTTTAAACTAAGATTGCAAAAGTTCTACTTAACATTTTAAAACAAAGTAAAATGGAAAATATTAGTGGAGGTATGTAAAATTTAAGTTTTTAATGCAATATTTGTTTAATGTAATGTGTCTTTGTTGTATGTATGTGCTTTTGTAAAGTTGTATATTAAACAATTTTATTCGTGGAATAAAAGTAGGTTGGATTGTGCCGGGTTTTTTTTTGTTCTTGAATTTATTTAAAATAAGATGACATAAACCTTTTTTTGCTAGTTTTTTGCTCCATTTTACAAAAAAATCTTTTTGCTAGACAACATAGACCTAAGATATGCAGAAATGCCAGAGTATTGGCTGGCACATGGACGCGAAACCGAAAGCCTTTACAACTTTGTGTTGCAGCATCGAATTGAAAACTTAATGCAAAACATAGAGGATCCTTTGAAAAAGAGGATTAAGAACTTTTTAATTCGTAATTCAAGAGTCCTTAGAAAACTTTATATAAAAAATCATGCTTATCTGATGAAAAACAACGATGTTATAATTTTATTTCCGTTATTTCTATATAGATTTTTTGATTTTTCCTATGGCAGCTAAAAGATATAGGTGTCCGATTTCTATGAAACTTTATTCTGATTTTAAGGGTTTTTAAAAAACTTGATACAGTAGAATCCTGTTATAACGACTCCGCTTATAGTGTCCGTCCGGTTTTTGCGACGAAAACTCCGTGGCTTGATTGGTCCCTATACAGACTTATAAACTAAAATCCTTCTGCTTAGTGCGTCTTCCGGGTATAACGACGAAAAATCTTCGGTCCCTTGAAAGTCGCTATAAGCGGATTCTACTGTATTTAAAAAATCATGCTCGTGGGATTAATTAATTATATATATATTTTTCGATCTCTCCTATGGCAGCTATATGATAGAGTTATCCGATTTTGATAAAATTTATTCCGAAATTCAATAGTCGTTAGAAAATGCCATTTAGAAGAAATCAAGTCGATCTGATCAAAAACAACGGTGTGAGAATTTTTATTTATGCTTTTAAAGGCTTATTCCCAGACATATTTAGAGTACATTAAGCCAAAAAAAAAAAATTTCTAATTTTTTTCCCCCTTAAGTTGGAGTTAAACATTTTAAATATGTAACCTGTTGAACTCTTTCTATCGACTTCATTACCGCCCCAATCAGAATCAACATAACCTGTAAATATGTTTTCGTATTCTATATTTCTCTTAAAAATTAATTTCATTACAATGCTACCCTAAGATACCTCAAAATCCTTTATAAGTATAATTCAGCATTGTTTTTATTTGTGTATCGACTTAAAATATTTACTGCAGTGACAATATCTGGCCGTGTATAACATAATGTACATTAAGCTACCAATTAAGTTGCGACAAGGTGCATCATATTTCTCCTCAGAATTTAATAATTAATAATTAAGTTTAGTTGGGAGCGGAATACTGACTGCTTTACAGTCCCCCACTTAAATATATAATATTTGACTTTAATATTAGTATTATTAATATTAATAATATTCAAATTTTGATGAACAATAAATAATGATTTTGACCAAGTAAAACAAATGAGGAGCGTAGTTTTTGTTTTATTCGTCGCATCAGGTCATACTATACCTTTTTGGAAAGCTCATTTTACGCGCTAACACGTGTTTGATTGATTGTCTTTTCTTTTAAGTCGTTAGTTATAGCGTCGCAATCATGGAGCAAAATAATATTTTACAGTACTACTACGATAAAGGCAAAAATGCATCTCAAGCCGCCAATAAAATTTGTGCAGTTTATGGACCCGATACAGTTTCCATTTCCACCGCACAACGATGGTTTCAACGTTTTCGTTCTGGTGTAGAGGTGGTCGAAGATGCGCCACGCTCCGGAAGGCCTGTCGTCGAAAATTGCGATAAAATCGCTGAATTGGTCGAAAGAGACCGGCATAGTAGCAGCCGTAGCATCGGTCAAGAGCTGGGCATGAGTCATCAAACCGTTATTAACCATTTGAAAAGCTTGGAGTCACTAAGAAGCTCGATGTATGGGTGCCACACGAATTGACGCGAAAAAACATCTTTGACCGTATCGACGCATGCGAATCGCAACAAAATCGACCCGTTTTTGAAGAGTATGGTGACTGGCGATGAAGTGGGTCACTTACGATAACGTAAGGCGCAAACGGTCGTGGTCGAAAAGCGGTGAAGCGGCACAGACGGTGGCCAAGCCTGGATTGACGGCCAGGAAGGTTCTTCTCGCACCAAGTGATTACCACCTGTTTCTGTCCATGGAGAACGCGCTTGGTAGTCTGAAGTTGGCCACAAGAGAGTCCTGTGCAAATTGGCTCTCCGAGTTATTTGCCAATATGGAAGCGAGATTCTATGAGAGGGGCATTATGAAGTTGGCATCTCGTTGGGAACGCGTCATCGAACAAAACGGCGCATATTTGACTTGAATCGCATTATTGTAACCAATTTTATGAACAATTGAAAATTCAATAAAAATACCGCAAGACTTTTTTGACAACCTAATACTTTATATTAGGTTGTTTGGTAATGACATACCGGATTTTCCATTCAAATTTCGCGCTTCGCTTGTGAAGTCAAATATAATCGTATCTGGCAATGCTGTATATCGTTTGAAAAGTATTGACATCACCTTTAAAATGACATATAGTTTGTTTACATGAGCTTCAACGTTAAAAAAATACAATCGACTGAAAGCAGTTCACAAACGCAGAAATTCGGGCAATTTCGAAATTTTTTTTCGCACAGGGAAAAACAGCTGCAGAATCTCGCAGACAGATTATTGCTGTCATGGGAGATAACAATATTTCGATTCAAACCGCCGAACAGTGGTTTAGGCGATTCCGAAGTGGCAACTTTGATACCGAAACACCCAAGCCTTCCGGACGACCAGTGACCGTCGATACGGAAAAAATCATGGAAATAGTGGATCGAGATCGTCATGTGACTATTAGAACCATCGCAGAGGAGCTGCAACTAAGCACGGAAACCGTCCATTGGCACTTAAGGCAGGATTGTGAAAATCGAATCGCCGAGTTTTTTGCCAGTAGGGACAAGGACTTCTTTAGGAGAGGCATATACAAGTTACCATGAAAATAGCAGGAAATCATCGAAGACAACGGTACATAGGTATAGCACTTAAATCGGACAATGCTAACTATGTTAAAGTCGTCGTCAAAAATCAATAAAGAAACCGGCATGTCATTACCAAACAACCTAATATATAATCTGATGGCTGAAATTTTGCCTGAAAACGTAATGCAAGAAAACTTTCTTTCTGCGCCTAAAACCTTGGAACTATCCGAGAGCTTTTTTATTTCAGCATCAACATAAGCAACAAAATTCTTAATCCTCTTTTTCAAAGGATTATCTATGTTTTGCATTAAGTTTTCAATTCGATGCTGCAACACAAAGATGTAAAAGCTTTCGGTTTCGCGTCCATGTGCCAGCCAATACTCTGGCATTTCTGCATATCTTAGGTCTATGTTGTCTAGCAAAAAGATTTTTTTGTAAAATGGAGCAAAAACTAGCAAAAAAGGTTTATGTCATCTTATTGTAAATAAATTCAAGAACAAAACTGCATTAATAGTTTTTATAATCCGGCACAATCCAACCTACTTTTATTCCACGAAACACGAAAATGCTAGGTTAAAATTGTTTAATATACAACTTTACAAAAGCACATACATACAACAAAGACACATTACATTAAACAAATATTGCATTAAAAACTTAAATTTTACATACCTCCACTAATATTTTCCATTTTACTTTGTTTTAAAATGTTAAGTAGAACTTTTGCAATCTTAGTTTAAAATGTGCTATTTTTTAGCGCGCCAAAAAGTCAACGTTTCTGATCCACAAACAGCTGACTTTCAGGGGCACCGAATTTAGCATGGCTGCAATTTCAGTAACGAACTTGGGATTTTTAAATGCAACGTATATTCTAAGGAGATTAAATGTTTTTTATTCGTAACTTAAAAAAAATTGGTTATGTAAAATATTGGGCATTGTGACTAGTGTGCGATGGCCACGAAAAATGCAAATTTCCGTCGCCTTGTATTGAATGCTTATTTATGTTTTGGTTTGTTTAAATTTTGTTAGAGATCGCAGATTTTTAAGTGTTGTGAGACGACAAGCAATCGGTTTTTATGTTGTCGGACTGCTGGCATTGGGGAGGACTCGGCCCAAAGCATGGTATAATAAGTACAAGGTAGTCTCGTAGGCTTTTTTTCCCCCTATTGCGAACTACAATGAGTGCGAGTGAGAGGGTGTTTTCCCGTAAGTGCGAAAGAGACAGAAACAGAGTGTGCTCTTTAGCCCATATACTGTGCATGGGGTTTAAAATTGACTGTAATATAGAAACATTTGAATTTTTTTTTATAATTTTATTTTGAGGAGCTTTGAGATTGATATTTATCTTTGCTTTATTTTTTGAACATTTAGTTTTTTGTTAAGTTTTTTAACTCAAAAAAAATTAGATTTTTAAAATAATACTTTTTTATATCTAAGTTAATTTCTAAATGCTCAGCAGCCTTTAACAATTGGTCCCTTACATTAATTTTGACTTCAAATTCAACCTTAAATAATTTTAAAAATATAATTTCTTACTCTTTTATCTCGTTTAAAAATTGTTGGGATGGCTTTATAAGGCCGCCACGCGACACTTCGTCCACTTATGTAAATTTTGGCGACGAGATATCGTTGTTAATTTTTAATTTTTTTTATGATGAAACCTGCTATATACTCTAGAGCATCCTCCGCCAATTCGTCTATGTCAATATCTATTTTGTCAATGTCAATGACCGTTTGGTCCATGTCAATATCCGCTTCAAGGTTGTCCAAGTTAAAATCATCAAGTTCGTCCTTTTTCGGTGTCTGTTGGTTTTGAAAATTGAGAGTTAACCAACTATCGGTGTTGTCCTCGTCCACATTGCCAGGGGCTGGGAATCTTCATCCGTTCTGGTTGCAACCAAATATGTATATACCGTCTGGAGGGTGTTTTCTCCGGATGTCTGGAGGGTCCAGCATTGTGGGGTCAACAAACTTTAAGGCCTCTTAAATGCCGCCAAAATTGTATATTATATTTATACATGTTTTAAGAATATACAGTGAAATTTTTAAAGAAAATAAATTAAATATTTTTTAAGTTAAAGTCAATCTCCAACGTCGATAAAAAAGGGCCTTAACTGCTGCAGTAATTCCGGCCTTCTCCGTGAATGAAATCATAAAATGATTTTAAGTCAATTTTTTTTTAAACGTCCATGAAATTGGTTTATTTTCACCAAAATCAGAAGTTTGCAACGCAGTGAAGGAGACACCTCAGACCCCATAAAGTATATATATTCTTGATCAGCATCACGAGCAGAATCTGAATACGTCTGTACGTCTGTCCTCCTGTCTGTTTCTACGCAAACTAGTCTCTCAGTTTTAAGCTATATGGCTGAAACTTTCCCAAAAGTTGTGTAGTTATTGCACGCAGTATATAAGTCGGAACGGGCCGGATCGGCCGATTATATCGGATAGCTCCCATACGAGGGAATGAAATGAAAAATTCTCACACCGTTGTTTTTGATCAGATCGACTTGATTTCTTCAAGATGGCGTTTCCTAACCACTATTGAATTTCGGATAAAATTTTATCAAAATCGAATGACTCCACCATGTAGCTGCCATACAAAAGATCAAAATATATACATATATATATATAAATAATGAAAAAAAAAATACAACGTCGTTGATTTTTACGTGCATGATTTTCAAAACATAGAGTTTTTTAATAACCCTTGAATCGAGAAAAAAAATTTCATTAAAATCCGACAACGTTATCATATAGCGGCCTTAGGAAAGATCGAAAAATCTATATAGAATATATTATAACATCGTTGTTTTCAGACAAGCTTAATTTTTGAAATAGAGAGTTTTCTAACAGCTCTTGAATTGCATATTAAATTTCATCAAAATCGGACAACTATATCATATAGCTGCAATACGAACAATAGTCGAAAATATGGAAAATTAAAAGAAAAATCGTCATAGTTGCAATGTTGTTTAGCCTTTATGCATTTCGATCGACATATTTGATGACTGCAAGGTATATAAGCTTCGGGTTGCCGAAGCTAGCTTCCTTTCTTGTTAAACATGAAGTAGCATTTTTAAGCCATAAATGTACAAATAAAGGCCAGATGATAGTAAATTTAAAACAATAAAAAACTAACACCTGAAAATGAAGCAAAACGATTCATAGCATTCTGCAATTACTATCCCCGATTTATACCTAATTTTGCAAAGTCAGCACGCCATATTACAAGATTATCTCGAAAAAACCTTACCTTTGACTGGTCAAAAGAATGTCAAACAGCATTTAATTATCTAAAAAATTCTTTTTGTCCTAGAACCCCTAAAATTGGCATTTTTCGTGCTTGTATTCCGTGCGGTAAATCGCTGATTTCAGCTGTTTTTCAGGGATGCATGCCTGGTTACCAAACCATAACCCGTGCGTAATCGGTAGGGGAGAGTGGTCCCATACCGACCGGTCTTACCATACCGACCCCCCCCCCCCCTCCCATGTTTCTCAGAGATGGCGATGCTAGCCGAATTGTCGGTAACGTCAGTGAAAAGCTGTTATAACACAGACATTTTGGAGATAGATAGCCAATTTGACTTCTTTTGTTTCACTGCAATTTTTCCGTTTGTTTTGTTTCAACGCCTGTGACATTCATTTTTGAGCTTTACTGAACTTGAGCTTAAATATTTTTAAAGTTTTTTTTCTCCGCATAAAAATCGGAGGGTAAGGTTTTCTGATAGTTGATAGTCCTAGCTGTCATTCACGCTATTAGAATTACATCGCTCTTTGCGTCATTAGATAATGGCGAGCAGTTAATTAGAAAAGGTTGTGGTGGTCCGAAACCGACCGCGAAGTGATGGTCCGAAACCGACCCCCATTTATTGGCAGCTTAATATGTCATAGCGTAGTTTTGAGGGAAAATATGAAAAAGTAAACAAGATTCAGTAAAGAAAAGTAACAGAAACAGCAAAAACATCAGAAGAAAGCGAAGAGACAGTCATCAACGAGCGGCTTTCGAAGAACAACGCGAAAACTTACTATGAGAAAGAGGACAACTCAGACATCATCAATTGACTACAGTGCCCTTTATTTCATACATTAATTTTTATTTTCTGGAAAGAACCTTCAATATATTTCTTAATAAACGTCAAAATCATTAAATTCTATTTTATGTTATTAAATTTTTCTGTTAAGAAATAGGGGGTCGGTTTCGGACCACTACTTTTGAGTACGACCAAAAAGTGGAGTTTTATATTTGCCTGAATATCTAACGCTTCAAAGCACCTACGCACTTACTAATCAATTAGATGTATAGTAAACTGATCCCTCTACATAGTAAATTTTTGAACTGAACTGAAAAATGGATTTTTCTCACCTTTGCCATTTAGGGGGTCGGTATCGGGCCACCCTCCCCTACTACAGGCAGTTTTGCACGAGATTTTCGACAGATACGGTAAAAAGTAAAAAAAAGTAAAAGTAAAAAGAGTAATGTTAGAATAGTGAGCAGTGGTTTGTCGAAATCGATCGAAATACATATGGAAGAAGACGAAATGTTGCCTGGCACACCTCCCGAAAAGTGCAAAGACAATGAAAATGGAGGTGGTTCGAGGGAGTCAATGTTCGACAAGGTTGACTGATAAACCAAAAAATGTACAGAACAAACATTCAGATCTTCCACATTTTTATAAGAAAAAGAGAATCGAGGTTCCTGCGAAATCAAGAGTCAAGAATGAAACAGTGTCCAAAGAAAATGAAGACAAAGCTGTGTACAATTTTTATAATTGTACGGTGTATTTTAATAATAAAGAAGGGGAGATTTTAGTTTCCGGTGCGCTAAGATTTGAGGACATATTTTGGGTAATTAGCCCAAAATAAACACTTTTTACTAAATAAAATTTTTTGATTTCTCGCACCGTTTACGAGATATCGAGCCTTAAATTTCCGATTATATCCTGAAAGCCTTTACTATCGCGGAAGACACTTCTGAGTAGGGTTGCATGATACTTCAAAAATATCGTATCAATAATATTTCCACTTTTTAAAAATATCATCGTGATTTTTTTTAAATATTTCGCAAAAATATCGATATATCGAGTATTTTTGATATTAAAATAGATTTTTTAAGCTCCCAAAAATAGGTTTGTTTTGTTTCATTTAATTCATAGGTAACATTTATTATATTCGTTTCTTATATAAACTAAAAATTCATAAATTCTTATATATACAGTATAGTACTTATATATAAATAGTATACATAGTACTAACATTTTTTACATCTGTTTGGAAAAACAAAAAATTAACCAATTGTTTTTTTTATACCCTTGCAGAGCAAAAGGGTATTATAATTTCAGTCGAAGTTTGCAACGCAGTGAAGGAGACACCTCAGACCCATAAAGTTATATATTCTTGATCAGCATCACGAGCAGAATCGGAATACGTCTGTCCGTCTGTCCGTTTCCGCGCAAACTAGTATCTCAGTTTTAAAGCTATCTTGCTGAGTTATCTTGCTGAGTTATTGCACGCAGTATATAAGTCGGAACGGGCCGGATCGGGTGACTATATAGGATAGCTCCCATACGAGAGAATGAAATAAAAATTCTTACTCCGTTGTTTTTGATCAGATCGACTTGAGTCCTTCGAGATGGCGTTTTCTAACTGCTATTGAATTTCGGATAAAATTTTATCAAAATCGGATAACTCCATCATATAGCTGCCATAGGAGAGATCAAAAAATATATATTTAAAAAATGGAAAAAAAATTATAATGTCGTTGGTTTTAATGCCACGAGCATAATTTTTGGAACATCAAGTTTTTCAAATACTCTTAAGTCGAGAAAAAAATTTCATAAAAATCGGAGTACTATATCATATAGCTGCCATAGGAAAGATCAAAAAATCTATATAGAAATAACGGAAATAAAATTATTACCTTGTTGTTTTTCATCAGACAATCATTATTTTTGGAATATAGAGTTTTCCAATGAGTCTTGAGTTACATATTAAATTTCATCAAAATCGGACGACTATATCATATAGCTGTCATATGAACAATATGGAAATCGTCATAGATTCGATGCTGTTTAGCCCTTTTGTATTTTCATAGATATTTTCATAGATAATGACTGCAAGGGTATATAAGCTTCGGCTTGCAGAAGCTTCCTTTCTTGTTTAAACTAAATAATAAAACTAAAAAACAAAATAAAAACTAACTAATTTTATGTCGAGAGGTAAACTTTTTTAAACCGTAGGTCTAACAAAGATGACTTGGCCAGTATTTTATTGCATAGTAAGGATTTAAAACGATCTTGTTATGTGCGGCCAAACGTAAAAATTTAAAAACCAAAAAAAATGTAAACAATATATGTTTACCAACGGCCGCCGATAACAGGTTATCGATTCTGCGTGAGTCCAGACAGGGTTGCGACCTTTTAAGCCTCTGGAACTGGTTCCCCAGGAATGACTGACTCCAAAAGGTGAATTTGAAAAATTTTGAGTATTTTTTTGGCGAAGAGAGAATAGAAAAAGAAAAAGTGCATGAGGTCCAAGAGGTTATATCGAAGTAATCAAGAAGGTCTAAAATTTTCAAAAATTATAAAAAAATTTTTCATGAAAAATCAATCCCGGAGGAGATATTGGAGCTTATTTTCTTGGACAAGTTGGAAGGAGGAGACACACCCAAAAGAAGAGGGCAACTTTTTTATAAAGAAAAATTGGCCACTCATTGCTGGGTGGCCCCCAGGTTTTTGTAGCTTAGCTATTTATTTATTAAAAATTAATTAGAATTAAGTAAACAAAAGCAGAAACCAAATGTGAAGTCCATATAAATGAAGTAATCAGATAGTCCAAATATTTATTCCAAAAGAATTAAAATAATCACATATTTATTTATTTATTATCTTGATATAAACATGTGATATAGCCAGATTTATTTATTTTTTATTATGCACTATTTATTTATTTAATAAATTATAACGAGTTAAAAAAAAAAACATGAGTGAATAGAGTATTTAACAAGGGGGTGAGATGAGCACGTATTTCCACAAATAAGATAATAGGGGGGGGAACAAAAAAAACCCCCATTGTTGGGGGGGCCCCCCAAAACCCCAAAAAAACCTTTTAAACCATATATAAAAACCCGGATTAAAACAGGGGGGGGGCCAAAAAAAAATAAATGGAAGGGGCCCTTCTTTTTTTTTTTTTATATAAAAAAATTAAAAAAAAAAAAAAAAAAAAAAAAAAAAAAACTTTTCTGGATTTAATATGGGCAAATTTAGAGATAACACTTTCAATAACGACTTCTTTAAGCAAATCATGCTCTATATTCAACAAAGTGAGATGATTAAGACGTTCTTGGCCCGTTACTAGCTTTCAATACTCTCGAAACATGATCGATATGATAATCGATTCAAAAAAAGGTCAGCTATGTTCACTCATAAAATGAATCTATATTTTATAATAAATCAACAAACCACAGTAGATTGGATTGTGACTGACCACGTGACTGGGTCAATAAAATTTAAATAGTTTGCCTACTTTTTCTCGAAATACTGATAATCTATATAATATTAAAATCGATAAAAAAAAAGTACAATCTCGGCTACGTAAACTCGCAAAATAAATGTATACCTATATAAAAAATGAAAATCTGGCCGCTTGAAGGGTAGAAATGTGGTTTAATTTCAGATAAAATATAACGTGACGAAATCGAGTTTTATATTTTCAGATGGGAGTAAAGCATAGCCTAATCGCTTCACGCTTAAGTCATGCAAATTATATTTAGGTTCCTATCAAAATTTTTGAAGTGAAAACTTCTTTAGCGGCGCTGAGCACTTTTTTGTATGGGTAAAAACATTCAAACTCGCGTCAGAGTCCCGTTATGCTGATCGAAAAAGCGTAAGATCGTGGGAAAGGGAGAGGAACTAGTATCTCCCACTCTTTCTACCGCGCCTGAGTCATGGTACAATTATACAAGGTAGTCTCGTCGGCTCGTCAGTCCCCTATCGACACTACAATTAGAGCGAGAGAAAGAATGTTTTCCTACGAAAACCCGAGCGTTCGGGCCGATAGGGGAGTAAACCCGAACAATTCTGCCGTCGAGACTACCTTGCAGGGGCGCACAGAGGCATGGTAGAATTATACAAGGTAGTCTCGTCGGCTGCAAAATCGTTCGGGTTTTTTCCCCTATCGACCCGAACCCATAGAAAAAACACTCTCTCTCGCTCTAATTGTAGTGTCGATAGGGGGAAAAAAAAGCCGACGAGACTACCTTGTACTTATTATACCATGCACAGAGGTATGTAGTCTGGGGCCCGGGCTAAAAATTCAATTTTGGGAGATTGTCAATCCTTACATATCATCATCAGGGCTAACAGAGTTATGTTCTTAAAAACGTAAAAATATGTATGGATTTATGGACGAAAAAATAGAGAAATATGGACAAAAAAGTTGACAAATATGGAATAAAATGAATAAATATGGATAAATATAGGTAGTATAGACGATTATATCGCTCATATTAACTTTTTATGACAATGAACAATTAGAAATCGCTACAAACAAAAGTTCGCCGTTTGTCTGAAAGATCATTGCAGAACAATATGACATGTTGTGTCAGATTAGTAAAAACAAAATATGTGTTTATATGATGAAAATGAACGCTCAACATCGCAAGATGTTACAGGAGCATTTGCATATGCATTCAGTTCAGCAGGTGATAAATTCAGGATAAGATCGTCACCTTCTTTAGAACTATCAATGAGATATAGAATTAATCAATAACTTTACAACACTAGAATTTAAGAGACATAAGAACTGAAAGCATGAAATATGGAATAAAAACTGAATCTTAAAATATAAACTGCATCTTAATTGTTACATTCGATGATACATATTTTGATTGATTAACGACGCAACGATGTTTTGTTTACATTATTTATTATCTAGTATAAGGCAAACGACAGAAATTTCATAATATTTGAGCCAAACATATCTTTCATAGGTTTTCAGACACTTTAATGTTAAAAATATGGATTTATTCAAGTGATTGTGTAAAATATGGATTTATAGGGAAAAAAGCCGAAAATATGGAAATAAATATTTTTTCATTTAAAAACATAACTCTGTTAGCCATGATTATAAGTAACAACATATAAATTGCCATATTTGTGTACGATAGCGCAATAAATAAACATTGTATTCTACCTCTCTCATAAATGATAGTACTTTTATACTTATAATTAAACACAACGTTAATATTGAAGTTTTCACTTCTGCCGGCACTCCCGGAGTGCTACCGGTGTTTTTTTTTTTTTTACGATCAAATAGATAGGAGTTGGAGAGCGGCCGCGCTGCCCTTCAGGCCTCGCTCCCATATTGTTCACATTTCAAAATATTTTTTTGCAATATTACATGTTACGCCTTGTATGTGCTTGCTGCAATAATTGCAACAAGTATTTTTCACAAGCACACAAGGGATAACGTTTTGAGAAAAAATCGTTCGCGGACAACCTCTCACTTCGAAATCCCGAGCGATTTTGCATCCGACGAGACTACCTTGTATAATTGTACCATGACCATGACTCAGGCACGGTAGAAAGAGTGGGAGATACTAGTTCCTCTCCCTTCCCCTCGATCTTACGCTTTTTCGATCAGCATAACGGGACCCTGACGCGAGTTTGAATGTTTTTACCCTGCTCAGCGCCGCTAAAGAAGTTTTTACTTCAAAATACTTTTTGCAATAATTGCAGCAAGCAGATACGAGGCGTAACATAGATTATTGTACAAAAATGTATAAAAGAGCGGACAATATGGGAGCGAGTCCTAAAGGGCAGCTTTGGTTGAAAACCAAAAATTACGAAACAATTAATTCTTATTGTCATATAAAAGTCCTCCTTAAACTCACGCAGTATATAAGTCGGAACGAGCCGGATCGGCCGACTATATCGGATAGCTCCCATACGAGGGAATGAAATGAAAAATTCTCACGCAGTTGTTTTTGATCAGATCGACTTGATTTCTTCAAGATGGCGTTTCCTAACCACTATTGAATTTCGGATAAAATTTGATCAAAATCGGATAACTCTATCATATAGCTGCCATACAAAAGATCGAAAAAAATATATATAAATAATGAAACAAAAATTATAGCGTTGTTGTTTTTTATCCCACGAGCATGATTTTCAAAACATGGAGTTTTTTAATAATTCTTGAATCGAGAAAAAAATTTCATTAAAATCCGACAACGTTATCAAGAGGAAAGATCGAAAAATCTATATCGAAATACGGGAAATAAAATAATAACATCGTTGTTTTTTATCAGAAAAGCATAATTTTTGGAATATAGAGTTTTCTAACTACTCTTGAATTACGTATTAAATTTCATCAAAATCGGACAACTATATCATATAGCTGCCATATGAACAATAGTCGAAAATATGGAAAATGAATAGAAAAATTGTCATAGTTTCGATGTTGTTTAGCCCTTATGCATTTGATGAGCATTCATCAAATATGACTGCAAGGGTATATAAGCTTCGGCTTGCCGAAGCTAGCTTCCTTTCTTGTTCTTTTTTTACTTACAGAAAAACACTCTTTCACTCACACTCATTGTAGTGCGCAATAGGGGGAAGAAAAAGCCGACGGGACTACCTTGTATTATACATGAATGAATGCTCATCAAATGCATAAGGGCTAAACAACATCGAAACTATGACAATTTTTCTATTCATTTATATGATATAGTATATATATGATATATTATATGATATAGTTGTCCGATTTTGATGAAATTTAATATATAATATATATATGACGGAGGGGTCTTGTTTCCTTGAAGATTTATACCGTTGTCTGACATTTTGCGAGCGAAGCGAGTCTCAGTGCGTGCGTTCTCTTCAAAAATTACAATCCAAAAGACTTTTTAACTACGATTTGACACCATCGTTATCCCTTTTTCTCAACACAACACTGAGCCACACTGACGACTGCATATACAGTCGTCTCACTCTTCTACTATCGAGCAATTTACAAGGATTCACCTTGCAACACTATGCCATTCGCTTAAACAGTTGAGCGAGCAATTTAATTAATTAACTACGCTCCGACATATACATATATAATTTTATTTCCCGTATTTCGATATAGATTTTTCGATCTTTCCTGTTGATAACGTTGTCGGATTTTAATGAATTTTTTTTCTCGATTCAAGGGTTATTAAAAAACTCCATGTTTTGAAAATCATGCTCGTGGGATAAAAAACAACGACGCTATAATTTTTATTTCGTTATTTATATATATATTTTTCGATCTTTTGTATGGCAGCTATATGATAGAGTTATCCGATTTTTATCAAATTTTATCCGAAATTCAATAGTGGTTAGAAAACGCCATCTTTAAGAAATCAAGTCGATCTGATCAAAAACAACGGCGTGAGAATTTTTCATTTCATTCCCTCGTATGGGAGCTATCCGATATAGTCGGCCGATCCGGCTCGTTCCGACTTATATACTGCGTGCAATAACTACACACCTTTTGGGAAAGTTTCAGCAAGATAGCTTTAAAACTAAGAGACTAGTTTGCGCGGAAACGGACAGACGGACAGATGGACAGACGGACAGATGGACAGACGGACAGCTGCCTTGCTGAAACTCAAACTGAAGTTGAAGCTGAAGCCAAGGTGCAATTTTATGATCCTGTTGCCGATCACGGGCTAATCACAATAGTCCTTTCATTCTTTTTTATTCTCTACTGCCACACGCCCCGAAGGTTTCCAATTCTAATGGCAATTTGATAAAGTCTCGAATGAAGTGCGATCGTTAAAATTTCCATCCGATCCCCATCCCCATCCGATCGTTAAATGCCAAATCCCTGAAGTCCAAACTCTGAAGTCTGGCAAACAATTGATCGGCATAACACACATTTTAGTGCACTTTTACTGATTTTACTGCACTTTTATTTACTGACGCCCGGCCCAAGAAATTTCGTATCGTATTTAACAACTTGGATTTAGGGGATATACAATTCATTAAGCACGTTTATAAACCGAAACTTGTACACTTTTTTACGATCCATCTTTTGTGGGCAAACATTGTGTGTATTGTGAGGGTTTCCCATATCTATTAGAGATTATTTAAGAGGAAAACACTTATATTACCTCCTAATAAAGTGCATTCGAGTCGGTTAATACGAAATTTGCTATGCAAAAATAGGAAAATAAACTCGATTTTAGTAGTAGGATATGTTATATGCTATACGAGGATGTATGACTACTACTCCTCTAAGGTAAAAAAATGTAAAAAACTGTATGGACTTTCGCGCAGCACTCAAACCCAAACCTTTTTGTTTTTCCAGAGAAGAAAAATGAATTGGTCATGGAATCCAGAGAACACGCGGCGCCTTATACGGATGGTCGCCGCCAACCCAGCGATATGGGTCCGAGAGACTCCCGATAAAGTCCATCTGCGCAAACTCGCTTGGGCCGTAATAGAAGAATCGATGCAACTCCCAATGGAAAAGTGCAAGCGCAAGTGGAAGGACCTCCGGGGGTATTACCTGCGGGAACTTAGGAAAAGATTCACCCACTGGCCGTACTTGGAGGACATGGAATTCATGAGGCCTGTTTTACAGGATCCGGAACCTGCATTGGTACGTGGTCGAACATAACGGTTGTCAGGACTATGCTTATCCTCATAATCTCCCTTTGCCTCCCTTTCAGTTGAGCGACGTTTCCGATGATGAAGATGAAGAGACTATTGTGCAACGCAATGACCAAGGAAATTGCAACTATTGGGAAAAGGCAGGTAATTACAAAACCCCCTTCCTCTGTACAATATATCGTACACAAAATTGAATTTTATAAAATGATATTTAACTAGCTTAAAACCTTTTTAGGAAATGTCATCGCAAAATTTGTGTATATTCTCGAAAACGTATTAAAGCTGCAAGCTTTCTTCAGAAATGTAGAATTATTCTTTAGCTGGGTAGCCTTTTTTTTTTAATTCATCAAAAACGGTGTAGGACATTTAAACATGACTAACACAAGATGATGAGATGGGATGGCTTTCAGTCGTACAGAGTAAAGTTTTCTGATCGCGGTCAACTTGGTGGCCGCCAGTGCGATCTCTGTTTTCGAATGATTGCAGGTTGACACACAGCCTCCTCGTGGCACCTCCTGGGTAGCTATCTTAGCATCCGCTAGATAGTGAGCTAATGTGTGCAGCGATGTCACCCGGACGTTAAACGGTTGAGCGCAGGGTTTGGAACCCGCCTCGCAAAAAAAGAAGCCCAGTGAAGACCAAAGCGAAAGCCTCGAATAGGATACCCCCTTATGTTGACGACCACCGCAAAACGAAAATGGACTATGATTTAAGGATATGCACCTGGAATGTCCGAACCCTTAATTGGGAAGGTGCCTCTATCTAACTGGCGGATGCCCTCGAAAAAAAAAAAAAAATAATAAATATATATTTATATAAAAAAATGAAAATCTGGCCGCTTGAAGGGTAGAAATGTGGTTTAATTTCAGATAAAATATAACGTGACGAAATCGAGTTTTATATTTTCAGATGGGAGTAAAGCATAGCCTAAGCGCTTCACGCTTAAGTCATGCAAATTATTTTTAGGTTCCTATCTAAATTTTTGTTTTTTTTACGATCAGATAGGTAGGAGTTGGAGCGCGGCCGCGCGGGGCCCCCCCAATGCGCGGGGCCCGTAGCATTTGCTACTCCTGCTATATGGCTAATCCGGCACTGATTATGACTGGAATGGCAGCCGTCTACACTCGGCAAAGGTCAAAACGGAAGAGAGCAAGCTAATCCCCGGTCAAGCGAAGTTGGCCGCGATTCCCGCGTCAGAGCTCGCACTATCGGTTGTAGTATTAATCGCGGGGCCTCACGAGTGCGATAACGCGTTAAGCTAGGTACACACGATGCAAACAATTTGCAGCAAGTTGAAAATAATTTGCACCAAAAGTTTGCACAAATGTTTACACCTATGCAAATATTGCAGAAAATTTCTTGCTTCAATCAATTTTTGTTTTGCACGAAAACTTTTGCATGGCTATTTCGTGCAATATATTGCATTAATGTCTACACGTGTTTTTATTTTTTGTTTGCAGTGCTTGCAAGTGACGCTCATTTGCAAGTTCTGTTGTTTTGTGAAAGTCAAAGAATAACGACGTGTTAATATTATGTCGTCACTAAAATCGAGAGTTGCTGCTATTGCTATATTAGCAACTTTAATTATCCGTAAAAAAAATTTTGAATTTTATAAATTTGAGCGCATTGAAAAACTCCCATTTGCTGGTATAGTTGTCCGATGGACCCTGGCCACTTTTCTTTTGTTTCGCCCTGCGCACCTCTTGCAAAAACTGGGTACGCAAATTATGAATTTTTGTTTTCATTTCGTCATCCTTTTTGCCTAACTCTTCAGCGATTTCGAAAAGAGCATTTTGCTCTTATGCTTGTTTTTATAATCTTGTGAAGAGACATCACAAGCACACAAGGGATAACGTTTTGAGAAAAAATCGTTCGCGGACAACCTCTCACTTCGAAATCCCGAGCGATTTTGCAGCCGACGAGACTACCTTGTATAATTGTACCATGACCATGACTCAGGCACGGTAGAAAGAGTGGGAGATACTAGTTCCTCTCCCTTCCCCTCGATCTTACGCTTTTTCGATCAGCATAACGGGACCCTGACGCGAGTTTGAATGTTTTTACCCTGCTCAGCGCCGCTAAAGAAGTTTTTACTTCAAAATACTTTTTGCAATAATTGCAGCAAGCAGATACGAGGCGTAACATAGATTATTGTACAAAAATGTATAAAAGAGCGGACAATATGGGAGCGAGTCCTAAAGGGCAGCTTTGGTTGAAAACCAAAAATTACGAAACAATTAATTCTTATTGTCATATAAAAGTCCTCCTTAAACTCACGCAGTATATAAGTCGGAACGAGCCGGATCGGCCGACTATATCGGATAGCTCCCATACGAGGGAATGAAATGAAAAATTCTCACGCAGTTGTTTTTGATCAGATCGACTTGATTTCTTCAAGATGGCGTTTCCTAACCACTATTGAATTTCGGATAAAATTTGATCAAAATCGGATAACTCTATCATATAGCTGCCATACAAAAGATCGAAAAAAATATATATAAATAATGAAACAAAAATTATAGCGTTGTTGTTTTTTATCCCACGAGCATGATTTTCAAAACATGGAGTTTTTTAATAATTCTTGAATCGAGAAAAAAATTTCATTAAAATCCGACAACGTTATCAAGAGGAAAGATCGAAAAATCTATATCGAAATACGGGAAATAAAATAATAACATCGTTGTTTTTTATCAGAAAAGCATAATTTTTGGAATATAGAGTTTTCTAACTACTCTTGAATTACGTATTAAATTTCATCAAAATCGGACAACTATATCATATAGCTGCCATATGAACAATAGTCGAAAATATGGAAAATGAATAGAAAAATTGTCATAGTTTCGATGTTGTTTAGCCCTTATGCATTTGATGAGCATTCATCAAATATGACTGCAAGGGTATATAAGCTTCGGCTTGCCGAAGCTAGCTTCCTTTCTTGTTCTTTTTTTACTTACAGAAAAACACTCTTTCACTCACACTCATTGTAGTGCGCAATAGGGGGAAGAAAAAGCCGACGGGACTACCTTGTATTATACATGAATGAATGCTCATCAAATGCATAAGGGCTAAACAACATCGAAACTATGACAATTTTTCTATTCATTTATATGATATAGTATATATATGATATATTATATGATATAGTTGTCCGATTTTGATGAAATTTAATATATAATATATATATGACGGAGGGGTCTTGTTTCCTTGAAGATTTATACCGTTGTCTGACATTTTGCGAGCGAAGCGAGTCTCAGTGCGTGCGTTCTCTTCAAAAATTACAATCCAAAAGACTTTTTAACTACGATTTGACACCATCGTTATCCCTTTTTCTCAACACAACACTGAGCCACACTGACGACTGCATATACAGTCGTCTCACTCTTCTACTATCGAGCAATTTACAAGGATTCACCTTGCAACACTATGCCATTCGCTTAAACAGTTGAGCGAGCAATTTAATTAATTAACTACGCTCCGACATATACATATATAATTTTATTTCCCGTATTTCGATATAGATTTTTCGATCTTTCCTGTTGATAACGTTGTCGGATTTTAATGAATTTTTTTTCTCGATTCAAGGGTTATTAAAAAACTCCATGTTTTGAAAATCATGCTCGTGGGATAAAAAACAACGACGCTATAATTTTTATTTCGTTATTTATATATATATTTTTCGATCTTTTGTATGGCAGCTATATGATAGAGTTATCCGATTTTTATCAAATTTTATCCGAAATTCAATAGTGGTTAGAAAACGCCATCTTTAAGAAATCAAGTCGATCTGATCAAAAACAACGGCGTGAGAATTTTTCATTTCATTCCCTCGTATGGGAGCTATCCGATATAGTCGGCCGATCCGGCTCGTTCCGACTTATATACTGCGTGCAATAACTACACACCTTTTGGGAAAGTTTCAGCAAGATAGCTTTAAAACTAAGAGACTAGTTTGCGCGGAAACGGACAGACGGACAGATGGACAGACGGACAGATGGACAGACGGACAGCTGCCTTGCTGAAACTCAAACTGAAGTTGAAGCTGAAGCCAAGGTGCAATTTTATGATCCTGTTGCCGATCACGGGCTAATCACAATAGTCCTTTCATTCTTTTTTATTCTCTACTGCCACACGCCCCGAAGGTTTCCAATTCTAATGGCAATTTGATAAAGTCTCGAATGAAGTGCGATCGTTAAAATTTCCATCCGATCCCCATCCCCATCCGATCGTTAAATGCCAAATCCCTGAAGTCCAAACTCTGAAGTCTGGCAAACAATTGATCGGCATAACACACATTTTAGTGCACTTTTACTGATTTTACTGCACTTTTATTTACTGACGCCCGGCCCAAGAAATTTCGTATCGTATTTAACAACTTGGATTTAGGGGATATACAATTCATTAAGCACGTTTATAAACCGAAACTTGTACACTTTTTTACGATCCATCTTTTGTGGGCAAACATTGTGTGTATTGTGAGGGTTTCCCATATCTATTAGAGATTATTTAAGAGGAAAACACTTATATTACCTCCTAATAAAGTGCATTCGAGTCGGTTAATACGAAATTTGCTATGCAAAAATAGGAAAATAAACTCGATTTTAGTAGTAGGATATGTTATATGCTATACGAGGATGTATGACTACTACTCCTCTAAGGTAAAAAAATGTAAAAAACTGTATGGACTTTCGCGCAGCACTCAAACCCAAACCTTTTTGTTTTTCCAGAGAAGAAAAATGAATTGGTCATGGAATCCAGAGAACACGCGGCGCCTTATACGGATGGTCGCCGCCAACCCAGCGATATGGGTCCGAGAGACTCCCGATAAAGTCCATCTGCGCAAACTCGCTTGGGCCGTAATAGAAGAATCGATGCAACTCCCAATGGAAAAGTGCAAGCGCAAGTGGAAGGACCTCCGGGGGGTATTACCTGCGGGAACTTAGGAAAAGATTCACCCACTGGCCGTACTTGGAGGACATGGAATTCATGAGGCCTGTTTTACAGGATCCGGAACCTGCATTGGTACGTGGTCGAACATAACGGTTGTCAGGACTATGCTTATCCTCATAATCTCCCTTTGCCTCCCTTTCAGTTGAGCGACGTTTCCGATGATGAAGATGAAGAGACTATTGTGCAACGCAATGACCAAGGAAATTGCAACTATTGGGAAAAGGCAGGTAATTACAAAACCCCCTTCCTCTGTACAATATATCGTACACAAAATTGAATTTTATAAAATGATATTTAACTAGCTTAAAACCTTTTTAGGAAATGTCATCGCAAAATTTGTGTATATTCTCGAAAACGTATTAAAGCTGCAAGCTTTCTTCAGAAATGTAGAATTATTCTTTAGCTGGGTAGCCTTTTTTTTTTAATTCATCAAAAACGGTGTAGGACATTTAAACATGACTAACACAAGATGATGAGATGGGATGGCTTTCAGTCGTACAGAGTAAAGTTTTCTGATCGCGGTCAACTTGGTGGCCGCCAGTGCGATCTCTGTTTTCGAATGATTGCAAGTTGACACACAGCCTCCTCGTGGCACCTCCTGGGTAGCTATCTTAGCATCCGCTAGATAGTGAGCTAATGTGTGCAGCGATGTCACCCGGACGTTAAACGGTTGAGCGCAGGGTTTGGAACCCGCCTCGCAAAAAAAGAAGCCCAGTGAAGACCAAAGCGAAAGCCTCGAATAGGATACCCCCTTATGTTGACGACCACCGCAAAACGAAAATGGACTATGATTTAAGGATATGCACCTGGAATGTCCGAACCCTTAATTGGGAAGGTGCCTCTATCTAACTGGCGGATGCCCTCGAAAAAAAAAAAAAATAATAAATATATATTTATATAAAAAAATGAAAATCTGGCCGCTTGAAGGGTAGAAATGTGGTTTAATTTCAGATAAAATATAACGGACGAAATCGGTTTATATTTTCATGGGGTAGCAGCCTAGGCTTCCGCTTAAGTTGCAATTATTTTGGTTCCTATCTAAATTTTTTTTAATCATTGTAGCGCCCCCAGCCGCCGGCATTGTACTCCTGCTATATGCTAATCCGGCACTGATTACTGAATCAGCCGTCTACACTCGGCTCAACGAAGAGCAGCTAATCCCCGGTGCGGCCCGCGCTGCTATCGAATCCGGCCTCGCGAAACGCGGGTCGATGCAACAAGGGTTAAAATAATTTCCAAAGTTGCCAGTACCTTGAATACAAATTTTATCAATTTTTTGTTTGCACGAAAACTTTTGCATGGCTATTTCGTGCAATATATTGCATTAATGTCTACACGTGTTTTTATTTTTTGTTTGCAGTGCTTGCAAGTGACGCTCATTTGCAAGTTCTGTTGTTTTGTGAAAGTCAAAGAATAACGACGTGTTAATATTATGTCGTCACTAAAATCGAGAGTTGCTGCTATTGCTATATTAGCAACTTTAATTATCCGTAAAAAAAATTTTGAATTTTATAAATTTGAGCGCATTGAAAAACTCCCATTTGCTGGTATAGTTGTCCGATGGACCCTGGCCACTTTTCTTTTGTTTCGCCCTGCGCACCTCTTGCAAAAACTGGGTACGCAAATTATGAATTTTTGTTTTCATTTCGTCATCCTTTTTGCCTAACTCTTCAGCGATTTCGAAAAGAGCATTTTGCTCTTATGCTTGTTTTTATAATCTTGTGAAGAGACATCACAAGCACACAAGGGATAACGTTTTGAGAAAAAATCGTTCGCGGACAACCTCTCACTTCGAAATCCCGAGCGATTTTGCAGCCGACGAGACTACCTTGTATAATTGTACCATGACCATGACTCAGGCACGGTAGAAAGAGTGGGAGATACTAGTTCCTCTCCCTTCCCCTCGATCTTACGCTTTTTCGATCAGCATAACGGGACCCTGACGCGAGTTTGAATGTTTTTACCCTGCTCAGCGCCGCTAAAGAAGTTTTCACTTCAAAATACTTTTTGCAATAATTGCAGCAAGCAGATACGAGGCGTAACATAGATTATTGTACAAAAATGTATAAAAGGGCGGACAATATGGGAGCGAGTCCTAAAGGGCAGCTTTGATTGAAAACCAAAAATTACGAAACAATTAATTCTTATTGTCATATAAAAGTCCTCCTTAAACTCACGCAGTATATAAGTCGGAACGAGCCGGATCGGCCGACTATATCGGATAGCTCCCATACGAGGGAATGAAATGAAAAATTCTCACGCAGTTGTTTTTGATCAGATCGACTTGATTTCTTCAAGATGGCGTTTCCTAACCACTATTGAATTTCGGATAAAATTTGATCAAAATCGGATAACTCTATCATATAGCTGCCATACAAAAGATCGAAAAAAATATATATAAATAATGAAAAAAAAATTATAGCGTTGTTGTTTTTTATCCCACGAGCATGATTTTCAAAACATGGAGTTTTTTAATAATTCTTGAATCGAGAAAAAAATTTCATTAAAATCCGACAACGTTATCAAGAGGAAAGATCGAAAAATCTATATCGAAATACGGGAAATAAAATAATAACATCGTTGTTTTTTTATCAGAAAAGCATAATTTTTGGAATATAGAGTTTTCTAACTACTCTTGAATTACGTATTAAATTTCATCAAAATCGGACAACTATATCATATAGCTGCCATATGAACAATAGTCGAAAATATGGAAAATGAATAGAAAAATTGTCATAGTTTCGATGTTGTTTAGCCCTTATGCATTTGATGAGCATTCATCAAATATGACTGCAAGGGTATATAAGCTTCGGCTTGCCGAAGCTAGCTTCCTTTCTTGTTCTTTTTTTACTTACAGAAAAACACTCTTTCACTCACACTCATTGTAGTGCGCAATAGGGGGAAGAAAAAGCCGACGGGACTACCTTGTATTATACATGAATGAATGCTCATCAAATGCATAAGGGCTAAACAACATCGAAACTATGACAATTTTTCTATTCATTTATATGATATAGTATATATATGATATATTATATGATATAGTTGTCCGATTTTGATGAAATTTAATATATAATATATATATGACGGAGGGGTCTTGTTTCCTTGAAGATTTATACCGTTGTCTGACATTTTGCGAGCGAAGCGAGTCTCAGTGCGTGCGTTCTCTTCAAAAATTACAATCCAAAAGACTTTTTAACTACGATTTGACACCATCGTTATCCCTTTTTCTCAACACAACACTGAGCCACACTGACGACTGCATATACAGTCGTCTCACTCTTCTACTATCGAGCAATTTACAAGGATTCACCTTGCAACACTATGCCATTCGCTTAAACAGTTGAGCGAGCAATTTAATTAATTAACTACGCTCCGACATATACATATATAATTTTATTTCCCGTATTTCGATATAGATTTTTCGATCTTTCCTGTTGATAACGTTGTCGGATTTTAATGAATTTTTTTTTCTCGATTCAAGGGTTATTAAAAAACTCCATGTTTTGAAAATCATGCTCGTGGGATAAAAAACAACGACGCTATAATTTTTATTTCGTTATTTATATATATATTTTTCGATCTTTTGTATGGCAGCTATATGATAGAGTTATCCGATTTTTATCAAATTTTATCCGAAATTCAATAGTGGTTAGAAAACGCCATCTTTAAGAAATCAAGTCGATCTGATCAAAAACAACGGCGTGAGAATTTTTCATTTCATTCCCTCGTATGGGAGCTATCCGATATAGTCGGCCGATCCGGCTCGTTCCGACTTATATACTGCGTGCAATAACTACACACCTTTTGGGAAAGTTTCAGCAAGATAGCTTTAAAACTAAGAGACTAGTTTGCGCGGAAACGGACAGACGGACAGATGGACAGACGGACAGATGGACAGACGGACAGCTGCCTTGCTGAAACTCAAACTGAAGTTGAAGCTGAAGCCAAGGTGCAATTTTATGATCCTGTTGCCGATCACGGGCTAATCACAATAGTCCTTTCATTCTTTTTATTCTCTACTGCCACACGCCCCGAAGGTTTCCAATTCTAATGGCAATTTGATAAAGTCTCGAATGAAGTGCGATCGTTAAAATTTCCATCCGATCCCCATCCCCATCCGATCGTTAAATGCCAAATCCCTGAAGTCCAAACTCTGAAGTCTGGCAAACAATTGATCGGCATAACACACATTTTAGTGCACTTTTACTGATTTTACTGCACTTTTATTTACTGACGCCCGGCCCAAGAAATTTCGTATCGTATTTAACAACTTGGATTTAGGGGATATACAATTCATTAAGCACGTTTATAAACCGAAACTTGTACACTTTTTACGATCCATCTTTTGTGGGCAAACATTGTGTGTATTGTGAGGGTTTCCCATATCTATTAGAGATTATTTAAGAGGAAAACACTTATATTACCTCCTAATAAAGTGCATTCGAGTCGGTTAATACGAAATTTGCTATGCAAAAATAGGAAAATAAACTCGATTTTAGTAGTAGGATATGTTATATGCTATACGAGGATGTATGACTACTACTCCTCTAAGGTAAAAAAATGTAAAAAACTGTATGGACTTTCGCGCAGCACTCAAACCCAAACCTTTTTGTTTTTCCAGAGAAGAAAAATGAATTGGTCATGGAATCCAGAGAACACGCGGCGCCTTATACGGATGGTCGCCGCCAACCCAGCGATATGGGTCCGAGAGACTCCCGATAAAGTCCATCTGCGCAAACTCGCTTGGGCCGTAATAGAAGAATCGATGCAACTCCCAATGGAAAAGTGCAAGCGCAAGTGGAAGGACCTCCGGGGGTATTACCTGCGGGAACTTAGGAAAAGATTCACCCACTGGCCGTACTTGGAGGACATGGAATTCATGAGGCCTGTTTTACAGGATCCGGAACCTGCATTGGTACGTGGTCGAACATAACGGTTGTCAGGACTATGCTTATCCTCATAATCTCCCTTTGCCTCCCTTTCAGTTGAGCGACGTTTCCGATGATGAAGATGAAGAGACTATTGTGCAACGCAATGACCAAGGAAATTGCAACTATTGGGAAAAGGCAGGTAATTACAAAACCCCCTTCCTCTGTACAATATATCGTACACAAAATTGAATTTTATAAAATGATATTTAACTAGCTTAAAACCTTTTTAGGAAATGTCATCGCAAAATTTGTGTATATTCTCGAAAACGTATTAAAGCTGCAAGCT
Source organism: Drosophila ficusphila (assembly GCF_018152265.1). Taxonomy (NCBI): domain Eukaryota; kingdom Metazoa; phylum Arthropoda; class Insecta; order Diptera; family Drosophilidae; genus Drosophila; species Drosophila ficusphila. The sequence continues at coordinate 36,087 of NW_025064167.1, forward strand.
TTCTTCAGAAATGTAGAATTATTCTTTAGCTGGGTAGCCTTTTTTTTTAATTCATCAAAAACGGTGTAGGACATTTAAACATGACTAACACAAGATGATGAGATGGGATGGCTTTCAGTCGTACAGAGTAAAGTTTTCTGATCGCGGTCAACTTGGTGGCCGCCAGTGCGATCTCTGTTTTCGAATGATTGCAAGTTGACACACAGCCTCCTCGTGGCACCTCCTGGGTAGCTATCTTAGCATCCGCTAGATAGTGAGCTAATGTGTGCAGCGATGTCACCCGGACGTTAAACGGTTGAGCGCAGGGTTTGGAACCCGCCTCGCAAAAAAAGAAGCCCAGTGAAGACCAAAGCGAAAGCCTCGAATAGGATACCCCCTTATGTTGACGACCACCGCAAAACGAAAATGGACTATGATTTAAGGATATGCACCTGGAATGTCCGAACCCTTAATTGGGAAGGTGCCTCTATCTAACTGGCGGATGCCCTCGAAAAAAAAAAAAAATAATAAATATATATTTATATAAAAAAATGAAAATCTGGCCGCTTGAAGGGTAGAAATGTGGTTTAATTTCAGATAAAATATAACGTGACGAAATCGAGTTTTATATTTTCAGATGGGAGTAAAGCATAGCCTAAGCGCTTCACGCTTAAGTCATGCAAATTATTTTTAGGTTCCTATCTAAATTTTTGTTTTTTTTACGATCAGATAGGTAGGAGTTGGAGCGCGGCCGCGCGGGCCCCCCAATGCGCGGGGCCCGTAGCATTTGCTACTCCTGCTATATGGCTAATCCGGCACTGATTATGACTGGAATGGCAGCCGTCTACACTCGGCAAAGGTCAAAACGGAAGAGAGCAAGCTAATCCCCGGTCAAGCGAAGTTGGCCGCGATTCCCGCGTCAGAGCTCGCACTATCGGTTGTAGTATTAATCGCGGGGCCTCACGAGTGCGATAACGCGTTAAGCTAGGTACACACGATGCAAACAATTTGCAGCAAGTTGAAAATAATTTGCACCAAAAGTTTGCACAAATGTTTACACCTATGCAAATATTGCAGAAAATTTCTTGCTTCAATCAATTTTTGTTTTGCACGAAAACTTTTGCATGGCTATTTCGTGCAATATATTGCATTAATGTCTACACGTGTTTTTATTTTTTGTTTGCAGTGCTTGCAAGTGACGCTCATTTGCAAGTTCTGTTGTTTTGTGAAAGTCAAAGAATAACGACGTGTTAATATTATGTCGTCACTAAAATCGAGAGTTGCTGCTATTGCTATATTAGCAACTTTAATTATCCGTAAAAAAAATTTTGAATTTTATAAATTTGAGCGCATTGAAAAACTCCCATTTGCTGGTATAGTTGTCCGATGGACCCTGGCCACTTTTCTTTTGTTTCGCCCTGCGCACCTCTTGCAAAAACTGGGTACGCAAATTATGAATTTTTGTTTTCATTTCGTCATCCTTTTTGCCTAACTCTTCAGCGATTTCGAAAAGAGCATTTTGCTCTTATGCTTGTTTTTATAATCTTGTGAAGAGACATCACAAGCACACAAGGGATAACGTTTTGAGAAAAAATCGTTCGCGGACAACCTCTCACTTCGAAATCCCGAGCGATTTTGCAGCCGACGAGACTACCTTGTATAATTGTACCATGACCATGACTCAGGCACGGTAGAAAGAGTGGGAGATACTAGTTCCTCTCCCTTCCCCTCGATCTTACGCTTTTTCGATCAGCATAACGGGACCCTGACGCGAGTTTGAATGTTTTTACCCTGCTCAGCGCCGCTAAAGAAGTTTTCACTTCAAAATACTTTTTGCAATAATTGCAGCAAGCAGATACGAGGCGTAACATAGATTATTGTACAAAAATGTATAAAAGGGCGGACAATATGGGAGCGAGTCCTAAAGGGCAGCTTTGATTGAAAACCAAAAATTACGAAACAATTAATTCTTATTGTCATATAAAAGTCCTCCTTAAACTCACGCAGTATATAAGTCGGAACGAGCCGGATCGGCCGACTATATCGGATAGCTCCCATACGAGGGAATGAAATGAAAAATTCTCACGCAGTTGTTTTTGATCAGATCGACTTGATTTCTTCAAGATGGCGTTTCCTAACCACTATTGAATTTCGGATAAAATTTGATCAAAATCGGATAACTCTATCATATAGCTGCCATACAAAAGATCGAAAAAAATATATATAAATAATGAAAAAAAAATTATAGCGTTGTTGTTTTTTATCCCACGAGCATGATTTTCAAAACATGGAGTTTTTTAATAATTCTTGAATCGAGAAAAAAATTTCATTAAAATCCGACAACGTTATCAAGAGGAAAGATCGAAAAATCTATATCGAAATACGGGAAATAAAATAATAACATCGTTGTTTTTTTATCAGAAAAGCATAATTTTTGGAATATAGAGTTTTCTAACTACTCTTGAATTACGTATTAAATTTCATCAAAATCGGACAACTATATCATATAGCTGCCATATGAACAATAGTCGAAAATATGGAAAATGAATAGAAAAATTGTCATAGTTTCGATGTTGTTTAGCCCTTATGCATTTGATGAGCATTCATCAAATATGACTGCAAGGGTATATAAGCTTCGGCTTGCCGAAGCTAGCTTCCTTTCTTGTTCTTTTTTTACTTACAGAAAAACACTCTTTCACTCACACTCATTGTAGTGCGCAATAGGGGGAAGAAAAAGCCGACGGGACTACCTTGTATTATACATGAATGAATGCTCATCAAATGCATAAGGGCTAAACAACATCGAAACTATGACAATTTTTCTATTCATTTATATGATATAGTATATATATGATATATTATATGATATAGTTGTCCGATTTTGATGAAATTTAATATATAATATATATATGACGGAGGGGTCTTGTTTCCTTGAAGATTTATACCGTTGTCTGACATTTTGCGAGCGAAGCGAGTCTCAGTGCGTGCGTTCTCTTCAAAAATTACAATCCAAAAGACTTTTTAACTACGATTTGACACCATCGTTATCCCTTTTTCTCAACACAACACTGAGCCACACTGACGACTGCATATACAGTCGTCTCACTCTTCTACTATCGAGCAATTTACAAGGATTCACCTTGCAACACTATGCCATTCGCTTAAACAGTTGAGCGAGCAATTTAATTAATTAACTACGCTCCGACATATACATATATAATTTTATTTCCCGTATTTCGATATAGATTTTTCGATCTTTCCTGTTGATAACGTTGTCGGATTTTAATGAATTTTTTTCTCGATTCAAGGGTTATTAAAAAACTCCATGTTTTGAAAATCATGCTCGTGGGATAAAAAACAACGACGCTATAATTTTTATTTCGTTATTTATATATATATTTTTCGATCTTTTGTATGGCAGCTATATGATAGAGTTATCCGATTTTTATCAAATTTTATCCGAAATTCAATAGTGGTTAGAAAACGCCATCTTTAAGAAATCAAGTCGATCTGATCAAAAACAACGGCGTGAGAATTTTTCATTTCATTCCCTCGTATGGGAGCTATCCGATATAGTCGGCCGATCCGGCTCGTTCCGACTTATATACTGCGTGCAATAACTACACACCTTTTGGGAAAGTTTCAGCAAGATAGCTTTAAAACTAAGAGACTAGTTTGCGCGGAAACGGACAGACGGACAGATGGACAGACGGACAGATGGACAGACGGACAGCTGCCTTGCTGAAACTCAAACTGAAGTTGAAGCTGAAGCCAAGGTGCAATTTTATGATCCTGTTGCCGATCACGGGCTAATCACAATAGTCCTTTCATTCTTTTTTATTCTCTACTGCCACACGCCCCGAAGGTTTCCAATTCTAATGGCAATTTGATAAAGTCTCGAATGAAGTGCGATCGTTAAAATTTCCATCCGATCCCCATCCCCATCCGATCGTTAAATGCCAAATCCCTGAAGTCCAAACTCTGAAGTCTGGCAAACAATTGATCGGCATAACACACATTTTAGTGCACTTTTACTGATTTTACTGCACTTTTATTTACTGACGCCCGGCCCAAGAAATTTCGTATCGTATTTAACAACTTGGATTTAGGGGATATACAATTCATTAAGCACGTTTATAAACCGAAACTTGTACACTTTTTTACGATCCATCTTTTGTGGGCAAACATTGTGTGTATTGTGAGGGTTTCCCATATCTATTAGAGATTATTTAAGAGGAAAACACTTATATTACCTCCTAATAAAGTGCATTCGAGTCGGTTAATACGAAATTTGCTATGCAAAAATAGGAAAATAAACTCGATTTTAGTAGTAGGATATGTTATATGCTATACGAGGATGTATGACTACTACTCCTCTAAGGTAAAAAAATGTAAAAAACTGTATGGACTTTCGCGCAGCACTCAAACCCAAACCTTTTTGTTTTTCCAGAGAAGAAAAATGAATTGGTCATGGAATCCAGAGAACACGCGGCGCCTTATACGGATGGTCGCCGCCAACCCAGCGATATGGGTCCGAGAGACTCCCGATAAAGTCCATCTGCGCAAACTCGCTTGGGCCGTAATAGAAGAATCGATGCAACTCCCAATGGAAAAGTGCAAGCGCAAGTGGAAGGACCTCCGGGGGTATTACCTGCGGGAACTTAGGAAAAGATTCACCCACTGGCCGTACTTGGAGGACATGGAATTCATGAGGCCTGTTTTACAGGATCCGGAACCTGCATTGGTACGTGGTCGAACATAACGGTTGTCAGGACTATGCTTATCCTCATAATCTCCCTTTGCCTCCCTTTCAGTTGAGCGACGTTTCCGATGATGAAGATGAAGAGACTATTGTGCAACGCAATGACCAAGGAAATTGCAACTATTGGGAAAAGGCAGGTAATTACAAAACCCCTTCCTCTGTACAATATATCGTACACAAAATTGAATTTTATAAAATGATATTTAACTAGCTTAAAACCTTTTTAGGAAATGTCATCGCAAAATTTGTGTATATTCTCGAAAACGTATTAAAGCTGCAAGCTCTTCAGAAATGTAGAATTATTCTTTAGCTGGGTAGCCTTTTTTTTTAATTCATCAAAAACGGTGTAGGACATTTAAACATGACTAACACAAGATGATGAGATGGGATGGCTTTCAGTCGTACAGAGTAAAGTTTTCTGATCGCGGTCAACTTGGTGGCCGCCAGTGCGATCTCTGTTTTCGAATGATTGCAAGTTGACACACAGCCTCCTCGTGGCACCTCCTGGGTAGCTATCTTAGCATCCGCTAGATAGTGAGCTAATGTGTGCAGCGATGTCACCCGGACGTTAAACGGTTGAGCGCAGGGTTTGGAACCCGCCTCGCAAAAAAAGAAGCCCAGTGAAGACCAAAGCGAAAGCCTCGAATAGGATACCCCCTTATGTTGACGACCACCGCAAAACGAAAATGGACTATGATTTAAGGATATGCACCTGGAATGTCCGAACCCTTAATTGGGAAGGTGCCTCTATCTAACTGGCGGATGCCCTCGAAAAAAAAAAAAAAAATAATAAATATATATTTATAAAAAAATGAAAATCTGGCCGCTTGAAGGGTAGAAATGTGGTTTAATTTCAGATAAAATATAACGTGACGAAATCGAGTTTTATATTTTCAGATGGGAGTAAAGCATAGCCTAAGCGCTTCACGCTTAAGTCATGCAAATTATTTTTAGGTTCCTATCTAAATTTTTTTTTTTTACGATCAGATAGGTAGGAGTTGGAGCGCGGCCGCGCGGGATCCCCCCAATGCGCGGGGCCCGTAGCATTTGCTACTCCTGCTATATGGCTAATCCGGCACTGATTATGACTGGAATGGCAGCCGTCTACACTCGGCAAAGGTCAAAACGGAAGAGAGCAAGCTAATCCCCGGTCAAGCGAAGTTGGCCGCGATTCCCGCGTCAGAGCTCGCACTATCGGTTGTAGTATTAATCGCGGGGCCTCACGAGTGCGATAACGCGTTAAGCTAGGTACACACGATGCAAACAATTTGCAGCAAGTTGAAAATAATTTGCACCAAAAGTTTGCACAAATGTTTACACCTATGCAAATATTGCAGAAAATTTCTTGCTTCAATCAATTTTGTTTTGCACGAAAACTTTTGCATGGCTATTTCGTGCAATATATTGCATTAATGTCTACACGTGTTTTTATTTTTTGTTTGCAGTGCTTGCAAGTGACGCTCATTTGCAAGTTCTGTTGTTTTGTGAAAGTCAAAGAATAACGACGTGTTAATATTATGTCGTCACTAAAATCGAGAGTTGCTGCTATTGCTATATTAGCAACTTTAATTATCCGTAAAAAAATTTTGAATTTTATAAATTTGAGCGCATTGAAAAACTCCCATTTGCTGGTATAGTTGTCCGATGGACCCTGGCCACTTTTCTTTTGTTTCGCCCTGCGCACCTCTTGCAAAAACTGGGTACGCAAATTATGAATTTTTGTTTTCATTTCGTCATCCTTTTTGCCTAACTCTTCAGCGATTTCGAAAAGAGCATTTTGCTCTTATGCTTGTTTTTATAATCTTGTGAAGAGACATCACAAGCACACAAGGGATAACGTTTTGAGAAAAAATCGTTCGCGGACAACCTCTCACTTCGAAATCCCGAGCGATTTTGCAGCCGACGAGACTACCTTGTATAATTGTACCATGACCATGACTCAGGCACGGTAGAAGAGTGGGAGATACTAGTTCTCTCCTTCCCCTCGATCTTACGCTTTTTCGATCAGCATAACGGGACCCTGACGCGAGTTTGAATGTTTTTACCCTGCTCAGCGCCGCTAAAGAAGTTTTACTTCAAAATACTTTTGCAATAATTGCAGCAAGCAGATACGAGGCGTAACATAGATTATTGTACAAAAATGTATAAAAAAGAGCGGACAATATGGGAGCGAGTCCTAAAGGGCAGCTTTGGTTGAAAACCAAAAATTACGAAACAATTAATTCTTATTGTCATATAAAAGTCCTCCTTAAACTCACGCAGTATATAAGTCGGAACGAGCCGGATCGGCCGACTATATCGGATAGCTCCCATACGAGGGAATGAAATGAAAAATTCTCACGCAGTTGTTTTTGATCAGATCGACTTGATTTCTTCAAGATGGCGTTTCCTAACCACTATTGAATTTCGGATAAAATTTGATCAAAATCGGATAACTCTATCATATAGCTGCCATACAAAAGATCGAAAAAAATATATATAAATAATGAAACAAAAATTATAGCGTTGTTGTTTTTTTATCCCACGAGCATGATTTTCAAAACATGGAGTTTTTTAATAATTCTTGAATCGAGAAAAAATTTCATTAAAATCCGACAACGTTATCAAGAGGAAAGATCGAAAAATCTATATCGAAATACGGAAATAAAATAATAACATCGTTGTTTTTTATCAGAAAAGCATAATTTTTTGGAATATAGAGTTTTCTAACTACTCTTGAATTACGTATTAAATTTCATCAAAATCGGACAACTATATCATATAGCTGCCATATGAACAATAGTCGAAAATATGGAAAATGAATAGAAAAATTGTCATAGTTTCGATGTTGTTTAGCCCTTATGCATTTGATGAGCATTCATCAAATATGACTGCAAGGGTATATAAGCTTCGGCTTGCCGAAGCTAGCTTCCCTTTCTTGTTCTGTTTCTTACTTACAGAAAAACACTCTTTCACTCGCACTCATTGTAGTGCGCAATAGGGGGACTGACGCCGGCGTCGGGACTACCTTGTAGTTATTATACCATGACTCAGGCACGGTCATGGTACAACTATACAAGATAGCAGGGGCGCACGGAGGGGGGAAAGGGGGCAATTTGCCCCGGGCCCGGGCTTATGGGGGCCCCGCGCGATATGATATATGATATATATGATGATATGTAAGGATTGACAATCTCCCAAAATTGAATTTTTAGCTCGGGCCCCAGACTACCTCTGTGCGCCCCTGCAAGGTGGTCTCGACGGCTACAGAATTGTTCGGGTTTACTCCCTATCGGCCCGAACGCTCGGGTTTTCGTAGGAAAACATTCTTTCTCTCGCTCTAATTGTAGTGTCGATAGGGGACTGACGAGCCGACGAGACTACCTTGTATAATTGTACCATGACTCAGGCGCGGTAGAAAGAGTGGGAGATACTAGTTCCTCTCCCTTTCCCACGATCTTACGCTTTTTCGATCAGCATAACGGGACTCTGACGCGAGTTTGAATGTTTTTACCCATACAAAAAGTGCTCAGCGCCGCTAAAGAAGTTTTCACTTCAAAAATTTTGATAGGAACCTAAATATAATTTGCATGACTTAAGCGTGAAGCGATTAGGCTATCGCTTTACTCCCATCTGAAAATATAAAACTCGATTTCGTCACGTTATATTTTATCTGAAATTAAACCACATTTCTACCCTTCAAGCGGCCAGATTTTCATTTTTTATATAGGTATACATTTATTTTGCGAGTTTACGTAGCCGAGATTGTACTTTTTTTTTTTATCGATTTTAATATTATATAGATTATCAGTATTTCGAGAAAAAGTAGGCAAACTATTTAAATTTTATTGACCCAGTCACGTGGTCAGTCACAATCAATCTACTGTGGTTTGTTGATTTATTATAAAATATAGATTCATTTTATGAGTGAACATAGCTGACCTTTTTTTGAATCGATTATCATATCGATCATGTTTCGAGAGTATTGAAAGCTAGTAACGGGCCAAGAACGTCTTAATCATCTCACTTTGTTGAATATAGAGCATGATTTGCTTAAAGAAGTCGTTATTGAAAGTGTTATCTCTAAATTTGCCCATATTAAATCCAGAAAAGTTTATTTGTAACAATTTTGTTTTATTTAATACCCTAAACTTGAGAACCTAAAGCAAAGCAAGGGCCCCTTGACAGAATTTGCTACAGGCCCCGCGCTAGCAATCCGGCACTGTACATATGGACTCAAAAGATATGATTAGAGTCCTCGGAGGCCCTCCCAACCATGGGTGCATCTTATGTTGCACCTCCCTATTATCTTATTTGTGGAAATACGTGCTCATCTCACCCCCCTTGTTAAATACTCTATTCACTCATGTTCTTTTTTTTTAACTCGTTATAATTTATTAAATAAATAAATAGTGCATAATAAAAAATAAATAAATCTGGCTATATCACATGTTTATATCAAGATAATAAATAAATAAATATGTGATTATTTTAATTCTTTTGGAATAAATATTTGGACTATCTGATTACTTCATTTATATGGACTTCACATTTGGTTTCTGCTTTTGTTTACTTAATTCTAATTAATTTTTAATAAATAAATAGCTAAGCTACAAAAACCTGGGGGCCACCCAGCAATGAGTGGCCAATTTTTTCTTTATAAAAAAGTTGCCCTCTTCTTTTGGGTGTGTCTCCTCCTTCAACTTGTCCAAGAAAATAAGCTCCAATATCTCCTCCGGGATTGATTTTTTCATGAAAAATTTTTTTATAATTTTTGAAAATTTTAGACCTTCTTGATTACTTCGATATAACCTCTTGGACCTCATGCACTTTTTCTTTTTCTATTCTCTCTTCGCCAAAAAAATACTCAAAATTTTTCAAATTCACCTTTTTGGAGTCAGTCATTCCTGGGGAACCAGTTCCAGAGGCTTAAAGGTCGCAACCCTGTCTGGACTCACGCAGAATCGATAACCTGTTATCGGCGGCCGTTGGTAAACATATATTGTTTACATTTTTTTTGGTTTTTAAATTTTTACGTTTGGCCGCACATAACAAGATCGTTTTAAATCCTTACTATGCAATAAAATACTGGCCAAGTCATCTTTGTTAGACCTACGGTTTAAAAAAAGTTTACCTCTCGACATAAAATTAGTTAGTTTTTTATTTTGTTTTTTAGTTTTATTATTTAGTTTAAACAAGAAAGGAAGCTTCTGCAAGCCGAAGCTTATATACCCTTGCAGTCATTATCTATGAAAATATCTATGAAAATACAAAAGGGCTAAACAGCATCGAATCTATGACGATTTCCATATTGTTCATATGACAGCTATATGATATAGTCGTCCGATTTTGATGAAATTTAATATGTAACTCAAGACTCATTGGAAAACTCTATATTCCAAAAATAATGATTGTCTGATGAAAAACAACAAGGTAATAATTTTATTTCCGTTATTTCTATATAGATTTTTTGATCTTTCCTATGGCAGCTATATGATATAGTACTCCGATTTTTATGAAATTTTTTTCTCGATTTAAGAGTATTTGAAAAACTTGATGTTCCAAAAATCATGCTCGTGGCATTAAAAACAACGACATTATAATTTTTTTCCATTTTTAAATATATATTTTTTGATCTCTCCTATGGCAGCTATATGATGGAGTTATCCGATTTTGATAAAATTTTATCCGAAATTCAATAGCAGTTAGAAAACGCCATCTCGAAGGACTCAAGTCGATCTGATCAAAAACAACGGAGTAAGAATTTTTTATTTCATTCTCTCGTATGGGAGCTATCCTATATAGTCACCCGATCCGGCCCGTTCCGACTTATATACTGCGTGCAATAACTCAGCAAGATAACTCAGCAAGATAGCTTTAAAACTGAGATACTAGTTTGCGCGGAAACGGACAGACGGACAGACGTATTCCGATTCTGCTCGTGATGCTGATCAAGAATATATATACTTTATGGGTCTGAGGTGTCTCCTTCACTGCGTTGCAAACTTCTGACTGAAATTATAATACCCTTTTGCTCTGCAAGGGTATAAAAAAAAAACGAATTGGTTAATTTTTTGTTTTTCCAAACAGATGTAAAAAATGTTAGTACTATGTATACTATTTATATATAAGTACTATACTGTATATATAAGAATTTATGAATTTTTTAGTTTATATAAGAAATGAATATAATAAATGTTACCTATGAATTAAATGAAACAAAACAAACCTATTTTTGGGAGCTTAAAAAAATCTATTTTAATATCAAAAATACTCGATATATCGATATTTTTGCGAAATATTTAAAAAAATCACGATGATATTTTTAAAAAGTGGAAATATTATTGATACGATATTTTTGAAGTATCATGCAACCCTACTCAGAAGTGTCTTCCGCGATAGTAAAGGCTTTCAGGATATAATCGGAAATTTAAGGCTCGATATCTCGTAAACGGTGCGAGAAATCAAAAAATTTTATTTAGTAAAAGTGTTTATTTTGGGCTAATTACCCAAAATATGTCCTCAAATCTTAGCGCACCGGAAACTAAAATCTCCCCTTCTTTATTATTAAAATACACCGTACAATTATAAAATTGTACACAGCTTTGTCTTCATTTTCTTTGGACACTGTTTCATTCTTGACTCTTGATTTCGCAGGAACCTCGATTCTCTTTTTCTTATAAAAATGTGGAAGATCTGAATGTTTGTTCTGTACATTTTTTTGGTTTATCAGTCAACCTTGTCGAACATTGACTCCCTCGAACCACCTCCATTTTCATTGTCTTTGCACTTTTCGGGAGGTGTGCCAGGCAACATTTCGTCTTCTTCCATATGTATTTCGATCGATTTCGACAAACCACTGCTCACTATTCTAACATTACTCTTTTTACTTTTACTTTTTTTTTACTTTTTACCGTATCTGTCGAAAATCTCGTGCAAAACTGCCTGTAGTAGGGGAGGGTGGCCCGATACCGACCCCCTAAATGGCAAAGGTGAGAAAAATCCATTTTTCAGTTCAGTTCAAAAATTTACTATGTAGAGGGATCAGTTTACTATACATCTAATTGATTAGTAAGTGCGTAGGTGCTTTGAAGCGTTAGATATTCAGGCAAATATAAAACTCCACTTTTTGGTCGTACTCAAAAGTAGTGGTCCGAAACCGACCCCCTATTTCTTAACAGAAAAATTTAATAACATAAAATAGAATTTAATGATTTTGACGTTTATTAAGAAATATATTGAAGGTTCTTTCCAGAAAATAAAAATTAATGTATGAAATAAAGGGCACTGTAGTCAATTGATGATGTCTGAGTTGTCCTCTTTCTCATAGTAAGTTTTCGCGTTGTTCTTCGAAAGCCGCTCGTTGATGACTGTCTCTTCGCTTTCTTCTGATGTTTTTGCTGTTTCTGTTACTTTTCTTTACTGAATCTTGTTTACTTTTTCATATTTTCCCTCAAAACTACGCTATGACATATTAAGCTGCCAATAAATGGGGGTCGGTTTCGGACCATCACTTCGCGGTCGGTTTCGGACCACCACAACCTTTTCTAATTAACTGCTCGCCATTATCTAATGACGCAAAGAGCGATGTAATTCTAATAGCGTGAATGACAGCTAGGACTATCAACTATCAGAAAACCTTACCCTCCGATTTTTATGCGGAGAAAAAAAACTTTAAAAATATTTAAGCTCAAGTTCAGTAAAGCTCAAAAATGAATGTCACAGGCGTTGAAACAAAACAAACGGAAAAATTGCAGTGAAACAAAAGAAGTCAAATTGGCTATCTATCTCCAAAATGTCTGTGTTATAACAGCTTTTCACTGACGTTACCGACAATTCGGCTAGCATCGCCATCTCTGAGAAACATGGGAGGGGGGGGGGGTCGGTATGGTAAGACCGGTCGGTATGGGACCACTCTCCCCTACCGATTACGCACGGGTTATGGTTTGGTAACCAGGCATGCATCCCTGAAAAACAGCTGAAATCAGCGATTTACCGCACGGAATACAAGCACGAAAAATGCCAATTTTAGGGGTTCTAGGACAAAAAGAATTTTTTAGATAATTAAATGCTGTTTGACATTCTTTTGACCAGTCAAAGGTAAGGTTTTTCGAGATAATCTTGTAATATGGCGTGCTGACTTTGCAAAATTAGGTATAAATCGGGGATAGTAATTGCAGAATGCTATGAATCGTTTTGCTTCATTTTCAGGTGTTAGTTTTTTATTGTTTTAAATTTACTATCATCTGGCCTTTATTTGTACATTTATGGCTTAAAAATGCTACTTCATGTTTAACAAGAAAGGAAGCTAGCTTCGGCAACCCGAAGCTTATATACCTTGCAGTCATCAAATATGTCGATCGAAATGCATAAAGGCTAAACAACATTGCAACTATGACGATTTTTCTTTTAATTTTCCATATTTTCGACTATTGTTCGTATTGCAGCTATATGATATAGTTGTCCGATTTTGATGAAATTTAATATGCAATTCAAGAGCTGTTAGAAAACTCTCTATTTCAAAAATTAAGCTTGTCTGAAAACAACGATGTTATAATATATTCTATATAGATTTTTCGATCTTTCCTAAGGCCGCTATATGATAACGTTGTCGGATTTTAATGAAATTTTTTTCTCGATTCAAGGGTTATTAAAAAACTCTATGTTTTGAAAATCATGCACGTAAAAATCAACGACGTTGTATTTTTTTTTTTTCATTATTTATATATATATATGTATATATTTTGATCTTTTGTATGGCAGCTACATGGTGGAGTCATTCGATTTTGATAAAATTTTATCCGAAATTCAATAGTGGTTAGGAAACGCCATCTTGAAGAAATCAAGTCGATCTGATCAAAAACAACGGTGTGAGAATTTTTCATTTCATTCCCTCGTATGGGAGCTATCCGATATAATCGGCCGATCCGGCCCGTTCCGACTTATATACTGCGTGCAATAACTACACAACTTTTGGGAAAGTTTCAGCCATATAGCTTAAAACTGAGAGACTAGTTTGCGTAGAAACAGACAGGAGGACAGACGTACAGACGTATTCAGATTCTGCTCGTGATGCTGATCAAGAATATATATACTTTATGGGGTCTGAGGTGTCTCCTTCACTGCGTTGCAAACTTCTGATTTTGGTGAAAATAAACCAATTTCATGGACGTTTAAAAAAATTGACTTAAAATCATTTTATGATTTCATTCACGGAGAAGGCCGGAATTACTGCAGCAGTTAAGGCCCTTTTTTATCGACGTTGGAGATTGACTTTAACTTAAAAAATATTTAATTTATTTTCTTTAAAAATTTCACTGTATATTCTTAAAACATGTATAAATATAATATACAATTTTGGCGGCATTTAAGAGGCCTTAAAGTTTGTTGACCCCACAATGCTGGACCCTCCAGACATCCGGAGAAAACACCCTCCAGACGGTATATACATATTTGGTTGCAACCAGAACGGATGAAGATTCCCAGCCCCTGGCAATGTGGACGAGGACAACACCGATAGTTGGTTAACTCTCAATTTTCAAAACCAACAGACACCGAAAAAGGACGAACTTGATGATTTTAACTTGGACAACCTTGAAGCGGATATTGACATGGACCAAACGGTCATTGACATTGACAAAATAGATATTGACATAGACGAATTGGCGGAGGATGCTCTAGAGTATATAGCAGGTTTCATCATAAAAAAAATTAAAAATTAACAACGATATCTCGTCGCCAAAATTTACATAAGTGGACGAAGTGTCGCGTGGCGGCCTTATAAAGCCATCCCAACAATTTTTAAACGAGATAAAAGAGTAAGAAATTATATTTTTAAAATTATTTAAGGTTGAATTTGAAGTCAAAATTAATGTAAGGGACCAATTGTTAAAGGTTGCTGAGCATTTAGAAATTAACTTAGATATAAAAAAGTATTATTTTAAAAATCTAATTTTTTTGAGTTAAAAAACTTAACAAAAAACTAAATGTTCAAAAAATAAAGCAAAGATAAATATCAATCTCAAAGCTCCTCAAAATAAAATTATAAAAAAAATTCAAATGTTTCTATATTACAGTCAATTTTAAACCCCATGCACAGTATATGGGCTAAAGAGCACACTCTGTTTCTGTCTCTTTCGCACTTACGGGAAAACACCCTCTCACTCGCACTCATTGTAGTTCGCAATAGGGGGAAAAAAAAGCCTACGAGACTACCTTGTACTTATTATACCATGCTTTGGGCCGAGTCCTCCCCAATGCCAGCAGTCCGACAACATAAAAACCGATTGCTTGTCGTCTCACAACACTTAAAAATCTGCGATCTCTAACAAAATTTAAACAAACCAAAACATAAATAAGCATTCAATACAAGGCGACGGAAATTTGCATTTTTCGTGGCCATCGCACACTAGTCACAATGCCCAATATTTTACATAACCAATTTTTTTTAAGTTACGAATAAAAAACATTTAATCTCCTTAGAATATACGTTGCATTTAAAAATCCCAAGTTCGTTACTGAAATTGCAGCCATGCTAAATTCGGTGCCCCTGAAAGTCAGCTGTTTGTGGATCAGAAACGTTGACTTTTTTGCGCGCTAAAAAATAGCACATTTTAAACTAAGATTGCAAAAGTTCTACTTAACATTTTAAAACAAAGTAAAATGGAAAATATTAGTGGAGGTATGTAAAATTTAAGTTTTTAATGCAATATTTGTTTAATGTAATGTGTCTTTGTTGTATGTATGTGCTTTTGTAAAGTTGTATATTAAACAATTTTAACCTAGCATTTTTCGTGTTTCGTGGAATAAAAGTAGGTTGGATTGTGCCGGATTATAAAAACTATTAATGCAGTTTTGTTCTTGAATTTATTTACAATAAGATGACATAAACCTTTTTTGCTAGTTTTTGCTCCATTTTACAAAAAAATCTTTTTGCTAGACAACATAGACCTAAGATATGCAGAAATGCCAGAGTATTGGCTGGCACATGGACGCGAAACCGAAAGCTTTTACATCTTTGTGTTGCAGCATCGAATTGAAAACTTAATGCAAAACATAGATAATCCTTTGAAAAAGAGGATTAAGAATTTTGTTGCTTATGTTGATGCTGAAATAAAAAAAGCTCTCGGATAGTTCCAAGGTTTTAGGCGCAGAAAGAAAGTTTTCTTGCATTACGTTTTCAGGCAAAATATATTAGGTTGTTTGGTAATGACATGCCGGTTTCTTTATTGATTTTTGACGACGACTTTAACATAGTTAGCATTGTCCGATTTAAGTGCTATACCTATGTACCGTTGTCTTCGATGATTTCCTGCTATTTTCATGGTAACTTGTATATGCCTCTCCTAAAGAAGTCCTTGTCCCTACTGGCAAAAAACTCGGCGATTCGATTTTCACAATCCTGCCTTAAGTGCCAATGGACGGTTTCCGTGCTTAGTTGCAGCTCCTCTGCGATGGTTCTAATAGTCACATGACGATCTCGATCCACTATTTCCATGATTTTTTCCGTATCGACGGTCACTGGTCGTCCGGAAGGCTTGGGTGTTTCGGTATCAAAGTTGCCACTTCGGAATCGCCTAAACCACTGTTCGGCGGTTTGAATCGAAATATTGTTATCTCCCATGACAGCAATAATCTGTCTGCGAGATTCTGCAGCTGTTTTTCCCTGTGCGAAAAAAATTTCGAAATTGCCCGAATTTCTGCGTTTGTGAACTGCTTTCAGTCGATTGTATTTTTTTAACGTTGAAGCTCATGTAAACAAACTATATGTCATTTTAAAGGTGATGTCAATACTTTTCAAACGATATACAGCATTGCCAGATACGATTATATTTGACTTCACAAGCGAAGCGCGAAATTTGAATGGAAAATCCGGTATGTCATTACCAAACAACCTAATATAAAGTATTAGGTTGTCAAAAAAAGTCTTGCGGTATTTTTATTGAATTTTCAATTGTTCATAAAATTGGTTACAATAATGCGATTCAAGTCAAATATGCGCCGTTTTGTTCGATGACGCGTTCCCAACGAGATGCCAACTTCATAATGCCCCTCTCATAGAATCTCGCTTCCATATTGGCAAATAACTCGGAGAGCCAATTTGCACAGGACTCTCTTGTGGCCAACTTCAGACTACCAAGCGCGTTCTCCATGGACAGAAACAGGTGGTAATCACTTGGTGCGAGAAGAACCTTCCTGGCCGTCAATCCAGGCTTGGCCACCGTCTGTGCCGCTTCACCGCTTTTCGACCACGACCGTTTGCGCCTTACGTTATCGTAAGTGACCCACTTCATCGCCAGTCACCATACTCTTCAAAAACGGGTCGATTTTGTTGCGATTCGCATGCGTCGATACGGTCAAAGATGTTTTTTCGCGTCAATTCGTGTGGCACCCATACATCGAGCTTCTTAGTGACTCCAAGCTTTTCAAATGGTTAATAACGGTTTGATGACTCATGCCCAGCTCTTGACCGATGCTACGGCTGCTACTATGCCGGTCTCTTTCGACCAATTCAGCGATTTTATCGCAATTTTCGACGACAGGCCTTCCGGAGCGTGGCGCATCTTCGACCACCTCTACACCAGAACGAAAACGTTGAAACCATCGTTGTGCGGTGGAAATGGAAACTGTATCGGGTCCATAAACTGCACAAATTTTATTGGCGGCTTGAGATGCATTTTTGCCTTTATCGTAGTAGTACTGTAAAATATTATTTTGCTCCATGATTGCGACGCTATAACTAACGACTTAAAAGAAAAGACAATCAATCAAACACGTGTTAGCGCGTAAAATGAGCTTTCCAAAAAGGTATAGTATGACCTGATGCGACGAATAAAACAAAAACTACGCTCCTCATTTGTTTTACTTGGTCAAAATCATTATTTATTGTTCATCAAAATTTGAATATTATTAATATTAATAATACTAATATTAAAGTCAAATATTATATATTTAAGTGGGGGACTGTAAAGCAGTCAGTATTCCGCTCCCAACTAAACTTAATTATTAATTATTAAATTCTGAGGAGAAATATGATGCACCTTGTCGCAACTTAATTGGTAGCTTAATGTACATTATGTTATACACGGCCAGATATTGTCACTGCAGTAAATATTTTAAGTCGATACACAAATAAAAACAATGCTGAATTATACTTATAAAGGATTTTGAGGTATCTTAGGGTAGCATTGTAATGAAATTAATTTTTAAGAGAAATATAGAATACGAAAACATATTTACAGGTTATGTTGATTCTGATTGGGGCGGTAATGAAGTCGATAGAAAGAGTTCAACAGGTTACATATTTAAAATGTTTAACTCCAACTTAAGGGGGGAAAAAAAATTAGAAATTTTTTTTTTTTGGCTTAATGTACTCTAAATATGTCTGGGAATAAGCCTTTAAAAGCATAAATAAAAAATTCTCACACCGTTGTTTTTGATCAGATCGACTTGATTTCTTCTAAATGGCATTTTCTAACGACTATTGAATTTCGGAATAAATTTTATCAAAATCGGATAACTCTATCATATAGCTGCCATAGGAGAGATCGAAAAATATATATATAATTAATTAATCCCACGAGCATGATTTTTTAAATACAGTAGAATCCGCTTATAGCGACTTTCAAGGGACCGAAGATTTTTCGTCGTTATACCCGGAAGACGCACTAAGCAGAAGGATTTTAGTTTATAAGTCTGTATAGGGACCAATCAAGCCACGGAGTTTTCGTCGCAAAAACCGGACGGACACTATAAGCGGAGTCGTTATAACAGGATTCTACTGTATCAAGTTTTTTAAAAACCCTTAAAATCAGAATAAAGTTTCATAGAAATCGGACACCTATATCTTTTAGCTGCCATAGGAAAAATCAAAAAATCTATATAGAAATAACGGAAATAAAATTATAACATCGTTGTTTTTCATCAGATAAGCATGATATTTTTATATAAAGTTTTCTAAGGACTCTTGAATTACGAATTAAAAAGTTCTTAATCCTCTTTTTCAAAGGATCCTCTATGTTTTGCATTAAGTTTTCAATTCGATGCTGCAACACAAAGTTGTAAAGGCTTTCGGTTTCGCGTCCATGTGCCAGCCAATACTCTGGCATTTCTGCATATCTTAGGTCTATGTTGTCTAGCAAAAAGATTTTTTTGTAAAATGGAGCAAAAACTAGCAAAAAAAGGTTTATGTCATCTTATTTTAAATAAATTCAAGAACAAAAAAAAAACCCGGCACAATCCAACCTACTTTTATTCCACGAATAAAATTGTTTAATATACAACTTTACAAAAGCACATACATACAACAAAGACACATTACATTAAACAAATATTGCATTAAAAACTTAAATTTTACATACCTCCACTAATATTTTCCATTTTACTTTGTTTTAAAATGTTAAGTAGAACTTTTGCAATCTTAGTTTAAAATGTGCTATTTTTTAGCGCGCCAAAAAGTCAACGTTTCTGATCCACAAACAGCTGACTTTCAGGAGCACCGAATTTAGCATGGCTGCAATTTCAGTAACGAACTTGGGATTTTTAAATGCAACGTATATTCTAAGGAGATTAAATGTTTTTTATTCGTAACTTAAAAAAAATTGGTTATGTAAAAAATTGGGCATTGTGACTAGTGTGCGATGGCCACGAAAAATGCAAATTTCCGTCGCCTTGTATTGAATGCTTATTTATGTTTTGGTTTGTTTAAATTTTGTTAGGCTGCAAACATAGTGCGCGCTGAGACGAAGATTAAGATGAAAACGAAGCTGAAGACGAAAAACAGTGCAAAACAATTTATATGAATTCGCTCGTCCGTAAGACGAAGACGAAACGCAAGCAATCAGCTTCAAACGGTGCAGTAGGGGAATGTTGTCAGGGTTGGGCCATTTTTTGACCTATGTCCATAAGTTCTGAACGAATGACAATTCAGAATAAGTTTATACATTTTTGGAAAGGTACAAGCAAGAGAAAGTGTTCACCAATAAAAAAACAAAAACAAAAAAAGTTATAGGCGTTTGAAAAAAAAAAAATGTAGTCAGCCTTGGGCCACCTTCAGAAAATCGTTGACAATATCGTAACATGGTGGATTAAAATTGAATTCAGGTAAATCTGACATTATTTTGTTTATTTATTTAATTATTTGGGATATTACAGTCAATATCAAATTATTCAGAGTTGTTTTTTCGTTTGTAGCGAGAAACACTAAAGAAAAAGATAAAAATGATTCATCTTCTTTCAATCCATCGAAATATTTTTTTAAGGAAATCTATTTAATTTATTTTGCATATTTTTGCTACAAAAAACTTAAATATTACAACAAAAAATCGAAAATACACGAATAAAATGTAAAAATTATGATGGCCCAAGCCTGATTACAAGAGTGGCCCAACCCTGACGACAAGCGGTATTAATCTATTATGGTATGATATAGCCAAACTATGTATATCTATCAATGAAACTATATCTTAGTATTTTGTAGTATAACACCTATATAACGTATTTTTATGCTCACTTTGCGGATGACATGTTGTAATCTTGTGTTATTCCACCTTTTCGGCCAGGTTAAAAAAACTTTTTCGAGCACTTATTTTTCACAGGGCAACGACACGTAGAAAAATGAAATCCCGAAATAAGTAGTCACGTGGAAAGTTTCGAGTGACCGATAGAAGTTTCTAAACACCCACAAACAGAAGGTACTAGAACGAATATTCGAAATATTGAGATGGCCCAACTCTGACAAAATTCCCCTACTGATTTTGAAGACGAATCGCTTGCTATTTTGCCTTTGTTATTATTTCTCTCTCTTTCTACCCATGCTTTGGCGCAGCGCATGTTACAATTCACTTTTGATTTTTGATTTGCTTGACGCACGTGTTTTCTAAAATTGCAGCTGTTTTCAAAAAACGTTGTTTATGGGACCAACAGAACAAATTTTACCACAATAGGCACATTGTCGACCAAAATTGGAACGACATCTCAAAGGAATTAAATGTTGATGGTAAGTAATTTAATTAATTAATTAATACAAAAAGAGGTAATTATAAATTCAAATTCTTAAATACTATCAGCATTTCTGTGGCTGCAAACATAACTACGAAACGTGTCTCTGATTATTCGACCTCTTTTCTTTGAACTTTCTAATATATTTTTTGGATTGTTGCTTATAAATTTTTCTCCCTCTTCCATGTGAGTATCCAGATCTTCTAAATCCAACATTGTATTATGCAGTATACAAATTGCTTTAACAATGATTTCTGCGTTAGGTGGTGTCGTTTCAATTGGCTTCCATAATATTGGAATTAAATATGCCAAATGCACATTCCACACACCTTCGCGCTCTGGAAAACGACGATTAAATTCTAAATTTTGTTCTGTGGGAACAGCCATATGTATGTAGAGGTTGAAAAACTGTCCACAAAGCTTCGCATGTTTCTATCACAATAGAACGAACCGTTGAAGCACCCATTCGAAAGTTAAAAGATATAGATCTAAATGAAGTGCCAGTAGCGAGATATTTAAAACAAGAAAGCAAGTTGAAACAATGTTATTATCGTAACTACTGAAATATTAATATATGTATGTATTTTACAGCCATGTCTTTAAAAAAAAACACCGGTAGCACTCCGGGAGTGCCGGCAGAAGTGAAAACTTTAATATTAACGTTGTGTTTAATTATACATACATAAGTATAAAAGTACTATCATTTATGAGAGAGGTGAATACAATGTTTATTTATTGCGCTATCGTACACAAATATGGCAATTTATATGTTGTTATTTATAATATTATATCGTTATTTATATATTACATTAAATTTTATCTCTCAGAAAAATCAACTTCCATCCATAATTTCGACGACTTTTACACCACCGTTATTATCAGAATCATCATCGCAAATTTTTACAACTGATACAATTGGTTTATGATAACTGAAGTAAGAAACAAACAGTTTTGATTCGAACCTATTTAAGTGTAAGTACAAGGTAGTCTCGTCGGCTTTTTTTTTCCCCTATCGACACTACAATTAGAGCGAGAGAAAGAGTGTTTTCCTACGGGTTCGGGTCGATAGGGGGAAAAAACCCGAACGATTTTGCAGCCGACGAGACTACCTTGTATAATTCTACCATGCCTTGTATAATTGTACCAAGGTCTCGACGGCTACAGAATTGTTCGCGTTTACTCCCCTATCGACCCGAACGCTCGGGTTTTCGTAGGAAAACACTCTTTCTCTCGCTCTAATTGTAGTGTCGATAGGGGACTGACGAGCCGAAGAGACTATCTTGTATAATTGTACCATGACTCAGGCGCGGTAGAAAGAGTGGGAGATACTAGTTCCTCTCCCTTTCCCACGATCTTACGCTTTTTCGATCAGCATAACGGGACTCTGACGCGAGTTTGAAAGTTTTTACCCATACAAAAAAGTGCTCAGCGCCGCTAAAGAAGTTTTCACTTCAAAAATTGAAACAGTTGAGGGACACGTTTCGAGCTGAACTGAGGAAATTTCCACCGGAACGTTCTGGGGACGCTGGACCTGATACCCTCAACGAGATATGTTCTCAATGGATTCACTTTGAGTCGATGAATTTTATAAAGGACCAGATAAAGTGCCGCCAGTCTTCCGGAAATTTAAGTCACCCCAGAACCCATGAGGTTAAGGATAAAATGTTGGCGAAGATTCTAGTAGTGCAGATGTAGAGGAGATGCATAGTGCAGATAAAGAGGCGCCGCAATATGATGAAGAAAATTTGTTGAGTACTTTTGAAGTTTAAACGTCCACCCCAAAACATACTCCAAGGAATCTTAAACGGCGCCATAACAACATTGAGGGTGAAATCCTCAATATAGAAAAAAAGAAGTTGGAGCTGTTGGAGCAGAAAAATAAAAACAAGATTCCAGCTGACGATGGGGATATGGCTTTTTTTATGAGCTTATTGCCACACGTTAGAAAAATGGATCCGGAAACGAAACTTTTATGCAGAATGGACATACAAAAATCAGTTTATAATTATGCGAACAATTTGGGGCGCTCTTTTCAATTTCAAAACCTCCAAAACCAGGCTTCCAACATATCTCTACCATCACCGACAGGGGCGGACGCAGGGGGTGTCCGGGGGGTCCGGACCCCCCCCCCAAAAAAAAAACCAGACTTTTTCAAATTCCCTTACAGCACACGGTCTTTCAACCATGTAAACTAAAAAAAATTTTGATCGGACACCCCCCCCAAACAAAAAAATTGATCGGACCACCCCCCCAACATTTTTTTCTGCGTCCGCCCCTGATCACCGACTGTATTTGAATCTTCGCCAACTCAATACTCCGATAATGCTTTATCCCTAAGAAAAATTAAAAAACATGTAACTAAATGAAAATTTAAATAATAAATGAAAATAAATATATTTTGCATAATGTTCTACCTTAACGTTACAATTAGCCTTTTTGCAGGTATAATTGGGGTTTTGTTAAAATTTGTCCAATTTTTAATAATTAGCGGTTCAATTTTTACAGAATGTAATCAAATGTGCTGATTTTCATTCTGGTGTACTCCACAATTTTTTTTCATCTTTCTGCAGCTCATTAAATAAATGATGAAATTCGCCGAACGCCTTTCTACCCAAATTAATTGGTTGAATTCTTTCAGTCACTTTTTTGCTATATTTTAATTTTAAAAATAAACTTTCCTCCAACAGCAGCGCATCATCTGATGCAGTGGCGGATACCGGGGGATCGCCCCTATCGCCTCCTTTTATTTTGAGGAGCTTTGAGATTGATATTAATCTTTGCTTTTGTTTTTGAACATTTAGTTTTTTGTTAAGTTTTTTAACTCAAAAAAAATTAGAATTTTAAAATAATACTTTTTTATATCTAAGTTAATTTCTAAATGCTCAGCAGCCTTTAACAATTGGTCCCTTACATTAATTTTGACTTCAAATTCATCCTTAAATAATTTTAAAAATATAATTTCTTACTCTTTTATCTCGTTTAAAAATTGTTGGGATGGCTTTATAAGGCCGCCACGCGACACTTCGTCCACATATGTAAATTTTGGCGACGAGATATCGTTGTTAATTTTTAATTTTTTTTATGATGAAACCTGCTATTTACTCTA
Source organism: Drosophila ficusphila (assembly GCF_018152265.1). NCBI lineage: Eukaryota > Metazoa > Arthropoda > Insecta > Diptera > Drosophilidae > Drosophila > Drosophila ficusphila. Next base: position 59,912 of record NW_025064167.1, read on the forward strand.
GAGCATCCTCCGCCAATTCGTCTATGTCAATATCTATTTTGTCAATGTCAATGACCGTTTGGTCCATGTCAATATCCGCTTCAAGGTTGTCCAAGTTAAAATCATCAAGTTCGTCCTTTTTCGGTGTCTGTTGGTTTTGAAAATTGAGAGTTAACCAACTATCGGTGTTGTCCTCGTCCACATTGCCATTGCTCGATAACAATTCAGTGTTTTTTGCTAAATTAAGTATAAGAACTATAATTAATTAAATAAAATTAAAGGAAAACATGAACAAAACACCGACTACAGTAGACGGAGAAGACTTACTAACGATCACATTTCTGAAACAAAGAGCTAAACATTTGACAATTAATACTGTTATTATTATTGTAGCAACAAACACAACCGCTGTCTTTCGGTGCTCTCATTGAACTGATCTTTATTTGTCTCCTTTTTCATAAAGAGTTGCTTATTACTAATACTTACAAAACTAGCTTATGTATATGTACAGGGTGACTAGAATATGTTACAGTTATATGTACAGGGTGACTAGAGTATACTACAACTCGGCCATTCTGACGATTAAGGATCTCCTGATCCTGGCCAATTGTTAACTTTTGTTTTTCGTTTTACTTCTTGTACAATACATGTGTGTTTGTTCTTTTATACATTTCTTTTTCCTGTTTGCATTTGACATTTTTTCATTTGATTCTATCGTTTTATCGTTTTTTACCTCTGTTTTACATTTTCCATTTGTTTTACATTTTTCATTTGTTTTACATTTTTCATTTGTTTTACCATTTTCATTTGTTTTACATTTTTCATTTGTTTTATCATTTTCATTAGGTCTATCATTTTCATTCATGTCTAAGATATCTGTTTTCTCAACTATTTCCCTATCATTCGAGCTTTCCAACCACGGTTTTATATTGGCTGCCGCCCATACTCCTGAGTATGGTATTCTTGCTTGCTGAAATCCATCAACATCTGAAACCACGTATCTGTCGTTATCTAAGACTTTAATTATTTTGAACGGACCCTTGTATTTAGGTACTAGTTTTTTCGAAACTCCAACATGAGCATCGAAATTTTTTACGACTACGTAGTCTCCTTGTTCATATTCTTTTGGCTTTTGACGTTTCAGATTTAGCTTCGTTGTATAATTGTAAATTTCTTTCTTTTTCTTGAGCACTACTTCGAATATCTTCAATAGACCTAACATTGTTTCCTAACTCTTGCACACTTTCTTTGAGACAATCAATTAGTTTCCCTCTTTGTTCAACACCAAACAGCATAACGCTAGGGTGTTCATTTATTGTTCTATGCACTGTATTATTTAGAGCGAACTCTGTTGCTTCTAACACATCTTCAAAGTTTTTTTCTGAGTTCATAAGTTTAGCGATCATTGGTCCAATACTGCGATTTATTCTTTCCACCTGTCCATTTGCCTGAGGTGAACCAGTCGCGATTTTTATGTGCTGTATGTTTCTGTCTTCTAAAAAATTTTCAAATTCGCTAGATGTGAAGCACGTACCTCTATCTGAGATCAAACATTTTGGCCTGCTATATGCCCTACAAAAGTTTTTGAGAGCTATTATAGCTTCTTTTGATTTAGTCGTTTTAGCTGAGAATAATCTTACGAATTTTGTAAACCCATCGATCACGACCAGAACATGTCTCTTAGTATTATCTTGTATTGTAAGTGGGCCAAAATGATCCACATGAACGAGTTCAAACGGTCCAGTACCCTTAGGGATATTATGAACAAAACCTTCCTGTTTCCCATGTTTTGCCGAAAACGTTATGCACTCTAAACAATTTCTAATATGCGAATCTACTTTTTCTTTCAATTTAGGGAACCAATATGATTTAGATATCACTTCTACTACTTTGTTTATGCCGCCATGGCCTAATGCATTATGGTATTTGAACAAAACATGCGTCTCCATATCTTTAGGCACATAGAATAAAATAGTCCCACTACTATGCTTTCTGTATACGATACCATTGCGCATTTCATAGAATTTATGCTCTGTATTTTCTAACATTTCTTTAAGTTTTACTATCTCTGGATCTTTCCCTTGACATATTATCAAATTTTCTTCAAACGAATTTGTATCAACCACCATAATATTTGTGCACCTACTTAAAGCATCCACATGCTGCATTCTTACACCAGCTCTATGTTCCAGTTTGTAGTCATAATTTTCAAGTTCTAGCGCCCACCTTGCGATCCTCGGATTTATATCTTTTTTGTTCAACATAAGTGCTAACGAATTGCAATCTGTCACAATTTTAAATTGTATTCCATGTAAATATACTCTAAAGCGTTTCAGGGCGAGATTATAGCGAGTGTTTCAAGCTCGAAACTATGGTATCTCGACTCAAATTCAGTAGTTCGTTTGGAAAAGTAAAACACTGGATGGAATTTGCCATCTTCTTTCTTTTGCATTAAAATTGATCCGAAACCTAAAGCGCTAGCATCGCAGTATAACTCCGTTTCATCATTGGGGCTATACAGAGCGAGTATTGGAGAGTCAATCAACTTCTGTTGGAGCTCTTCAAATGCCTCCCGTTCGTCCTTTCCAAAACTAAACTTTTTACTTTTCTTCGTTAAATCGTACAGGGGTTTTGCTATCGTTGAAAAATTTTCAATAAATCTACGGAAATAGGAACAGAGTCCTAGAAAACTTTGCACTTCACTCGTTTTAGTTGGTATAGGAAAACCCTTGACTGCTGCAATACCTTTTTCATCTGGCTTTATACCACTTCCGTCAATAGTATACCCTAAGTATTTCGTATTCTTTTTTAAAAACTCACATTTGTCTATCCTTAGTTCCAGTTTGTTTTCTGTCATTCTGTGTAAAACTTCTTTTAAGATTTCTAAGTGCTCATCCAAATCTTTAGTAGCTATCATTATGTCGTCTAGATATACTATCACTTTGCCTTCTTTAATTAAATCACTGAAAATTTTATTCACAAATCTTTGAAAAGTCGAAGGTGCGTTCCTTAACCCGAACGGCATCCTCAAAAATTCGAATTGCCCTAGTGGCGTGGTGAACGAAGTATATTTCACCGAATCTTCCTCCATAAAAACATGGTAAAAACCATTTTTAAGGTCAAGTTTAGTAAACCAGCCTTTACCAGCCAACTGGTCTAACTGATCATCTATTAATGGAATGGGGTAGCTATCCTTGGATGTCATTTTGTTTAACTTTCTGAAATCTATACACATTCGGAGTTCACCTGTAGCCTTCTTAACCAATACAATTGGTGACACAAATTCAGACTCGCTAGGCCTTATGTAACCCTTTTCCAGATACTCATCTAAAATCTTATGAAGCTCATTTTTCTCTGCATAGGACAACCGTCTTGGGCTACAGCTAAACGGCTTAGGATCATTTACTACTATTTACATTTTGTTTTGGGTTCTTTTGGTCTTTCTGGTTTGACATACCATTCAGAAAAAAATTTGTTCAAGTCGATTTTTATACTTAAGGCTTAAACTTTCACAATTGATTGCAGTTGTTAGTTCATTCGGTTCATAATCAATCATTAGTAGTTTTTCCTCAAAATTATCAATATAATTTGTATCAGTTTCTATTTGCAATTCTTGTATTTGTTTGAATTCATTTCTTGGTTTTAATTCATTTTTAGTGCATACTAATTCTATGCTACTGACTTTAAGAAAATCTCTTCCCAACAAAACGGGGCTGCTCATAGATTCTGCGGAAAAAACCAGCATTTCTATTCGTACGTTTTTATTAAAGACTTCAATGATTACAAAAATTTTTCCATAGACAATCAGTTTACTTTTATTTAAACCAAAATACTCGGCTTCAGGTGCAGAATTCAAATTGACACTGGCCGGAACAAAAGATCTTTTAATGATGCTTACTGGGCTTCCCGAATCTATGAGGCATTCTATGAAAAACTTAGCATTAGTACTACCTTCAATTTGGAGACTTAAATAACTTACATAGCCAAGGCTTTTCAAATCTTTAGGGTCGTCCTTCTTCTTCTTCTTATGCTGCGCGCAGGCCGCTGCCAAATGGCCCATTTCGCCGCAAACATAACAGGCACCAGTCTCACGTTTGGGTTTGCGGCAGTCCAGCGCCACATGGCCAACACAGTTTCAGTTATAACAGCGGACAGCTGGCTTCTCATCTCGAGTAGGGGCACTGGGGTGCGCCACCCTACGTGGCACCGGTAGGTCCACGTTCACCAACGCGGACAGCAAGTCATCTCTTGTTTTGAAGCGCATTATGTATGCACTCGTTCGAATCTGATCGTTAGGAATGCCATAGATTACGTACTCAATCAATTCGTCTTCAGAAAGTTGTACTCCATCGGCGAGCATCATTTTGTCCTTGAAGTACTTGGAGAAAGGCTCTCCAACACACCATTTGCGGGCTTCGAACTTTTTGCGCATCCCAATAGCACTTTCTTTTGGAGCGAACATTTTTTCCATAGTCGCCAGCAGTATGTCCACTGGCTCACTCAAGCAATCTGTGTTTGTGTGTAACCAGACTTGTGCTGCTCCTTTTAGTTTATTAAAGACAAGCGCACGCACTCTATTTTCGGCCAGATCGTATGTTGCTTTTAATACTCTTATGCGCGTGAGCCAGGCACTAACATTCGATTCACCATCGTATTCTGGGAGCTTTTCTTTTAAATTTTGAAGTGACACTTCACCATCTTTCTCAATTTGTAACGGTGGTTTTGACTCACTCATCTTTTTGTATAATTCGTTTTCTCTTTGTAGCAATTCCTTTTCCAACCGAAGCAGCTCCATTTCTCTTCGCAGCAAGTCGATTTCTCTTGAAGTTTGCTCTTCTTTTAACTGCGTAGAAACTTCTAGACAGTTCAGCTCTTCGTTCATTTTCGCTTCCTTGTTTTGTTGTTCGTCTTCAGACGCTTCCATTAGATCATTTGTAAATTTTTCCTGTCTCTGCACGTTTGCCTTTTCGTTTGTATTCTTTTGTTGTTGTTCTTCTTCGTTTGACTCGTCAATTGTAGATTCCTGGCGCCACTCAATCGCCGTTTCGTTTGCTGCTTCGTTCGTCGAACATTCTGGAAACTCTTCTGTCGTCTCTTTTGCGCACTCGGGTTGTTCCTGTTGCTTTTCTTTTGTGCCTTCGTTAGGTGATTTAAATTTCATGTTTTTTAAAACACTTTTTGGCGTTCGACTATTGTTTTTGGGAAATTCTCCACGATTATGTTGATCAACTTCATTTATCCGTGCAGCTAAAGCACATTTGCTGCCGTGTGTGGGCAAATTTAACATTTTACACCACTCACGAAGTTCATTTTGTGAATAGTCACTGTGGCAAATCGTATCCATACTGAGTTTTTAGTTTTAAATTAAACTTTAAAATTTTACTTTGATGGCACGAGGGCTTGCGCCCACTTCTGACGCTGTAGCAACAAACACAACCGCTGTCTTTCGGTGCTCTCATTGAACTGATCTTTATTTGTCTCCTTTTTCATAAAGAGTTGCTTATTACTAATACTTACAAAACTAGCTTATGTATATGTACAGGGTGACTAGAATATGTTACAGTTATATGTACAGGGTGACTAGAGTATACTACATTATTTATCATTTATTAGTTGATTATAATAGATTTGTCATACCTGTTATAAATTTTCTTAATCTATGCTTAAATTGGAGTAGAGTCGGATGGTCATGAAGTCCACCCTTAGACCGCATGGCGCCAAAAAAGTTCTCAACTATGTCTTGGTTAAGACGACTAGTTATAAGATACTTCATTCCATATCTCTCCGATAAATGGTCAAATAACTCATCAAGAGATTTGTTGTTGACCAAAATGCCTTTTTGGAAGGCAAGTTTGTACGGTTTTCCAACAATCTCCGTGCGCATAATCTAAGACATTTTGGCCAAAACTTCTCTTTGGATGACGAGGTCTTTTCCATAGGGCTGCGTTGTTTTGATGGAATTTGATGTGGACAACTTGGAGTTGAAAACGTCGAACCAATCATTCAAAAGTTTGAATAGATCGGCGGTTTCGCACGCGTTGTCTACATCAAATCCCAACGAATAGCAACGCGTAATGGAGCTTGAGGTAGTGTTTGAAAATAATTGTGTTGCCAATTTTACTTTCTGCTTCGCGATTGAGCTTACATTTATGTGGTCTTGCGTAATTTTAAATAAAATCGATAAATCAGACTTGGCACAGTGGTTTATAGCCTGTTGGACTGTCGCCTTAGTCAATTTTTTTCCATTTATGTACAATCCTGAGTCGACGTAGTGATTTCGGATCAACTTAATTAAGTGAGGTGTATCCGAAAACACATAAATTTTTAAATTATCATCTGCTGGATGACTAAAGGTCTGTGCTGAAATACAAAATTATTATTATTATTATTTATTAGCTACTATACATAAAACGCATTTACAATATACTAACTAATTTAGAGAAAGGAGTAACTAGCTACTGTGGCCATCGACTCGACAACTTTGTTACATTAATATTTGTTACATATCCGTGAGAAAGTTAATACTAATTTAGAGTTGGTAGCTGTTTGGTCAGTTAATAGATTTAAAAGAAATTTTGTTACATTTGCATTTTTTATTTACATTTGATGGGAGGTGATATTAGAAAATTCATAGGGGTGATTAAATTTGTTGTGAAATTTTACATAACCGGAGGAAAGATAATAATTGATTGGAGTTAGTAGCAGTAAGGTCAGTTAATAGATTTGATGGCGGGGTAAGACCGAATAGGTTAGCTCTAATGTTTTGGTAGTGTCGGCAGGTATCCAGCAGATGCTTTACGGAAAGTTCTTCTCCGCAGTTAGGGCAGTTTGGCCGACCTTCCCCATTAAGGATTTGCTTATGTGTGAGATTAGTATGTCCGGTATTTATTTCTTTCTTGTCAGGGTTAAATAGTTTATACCAGTGGTTAAACGTCGACCAGTCTTCCAATTCGATATTCAGCAAAATGTTTTTGATGTTTTTCCAGATGTCCTGTTGTACTCCAGGTATGATTGTGTGGCACGGAGCCCGTCCGGCTAATTTCCCTAAGTTCCCAATTATTCCTATATGAGCCGGAACCCATAATAGTTTAATTTTGCCTTTGTTTTTGATGCAGAGGTGACAAATTTCCGATAAAAGGTTATTATTATTGCAGAAGTTTTGTACTCCTTGCAGGGTGGACAGACTATCACTGTAGATGACATAACTTCCCTTAAGTCCGATAGCAAATTTAATTGCCTTCATAATAGCAACTGCTTCCGCAGTAAAAACTGAGAAGTGGTGAGGTACCTGACCCCATGAAACAATTAATCCGTTATGGTCAACTACTGCAAAGGTGGTTGTGGCGTCGGACTTTGAGCCATCGGTGTAAAGCCATTTCATATCGGAGTATTTGTGGGTAAGTTCTTCAAATAGCTGCTTAAACGTTGTGGTTGGAGTTTTTGATTTTTGGAAATCATGGAGTGTTGCCAATACCCAACCCAAAAATATCAAAAATGTTAATGGATCGTTAATTCAAACCGGAATCGATCGGTACGTGCAAATTAAGAGAAAATTAAGCCCACATGCAGCCAAAAAAACAAATGCATCAAAAGTCACCAAGAAAGTTGAAGCCACTGCACCTAACAATGCACTAACAAGAAACCGATTTTCTATTTTGAGTGACCCAAAGGAAGATGAAACCGCTCCAAAACCTCAGACCAAGCAACTAAGGTCACCACCAATCTTTGTACGTCAGGCAAATTGTTCTGAATTGGTCAAAAAATAACTGATCAAATAGGAGCAAACAATTTCTACGTTAAATCCTTAAAAAGGGGAAACATTAATGAAACAAAAATACAAGTGAACAACGAACATGACTATCGATCTGTTGCCAAACACCTTGACAACGGAAAAATTAATTACTACACCTACCAACTTAAAAGTTGCAAAGGACTACAAGTAGTTATAAAAGGCATCGAAGCAACAGTCCCTACTTATGAGATAATAGCTGGACTTAAAGAAAAGGGCTTTAATGTCAAACAGGCTATGAATATATTAAATAAAAACAAAGTTCCACAGCCAATGTTCAAGGTAGAGTTGGAGCCGGAAATTTTGAAACTAAAAAATAATGAAGTCCACCCAATTTACAAGCTTCAATATCTGCTGCACCGTAGGATCACCGTGGATGAGCCCCACAAGCGGAATGGGCCTGTGCAATGTATGAATTGTCAGGAATACGGTCATACGAAGACTTACTTCACTCTACGTGCAGTCTGCGTTGCCTGCGGAGATGCACACTCAACTGAGGCCTGCCCATTAAATAAGGATAACCATTCTGCAATAAAATGTAGTAATTGTGGGGGAAACCACACTGCAAATTACAGAGGTTGTCCTGTCTACAAAGAGTTGAAAAGTCGACTAGGCCAACACATAACTGCAGCTCGAAATCCTGTAACCCGAAACAGTTCTCCATTTATATCAACGACCACGACCCCGGGAGTCTCTTTTGCACAGGCTTTAAGTAACAACAACGGGGCGAACGCCACAGTATCTAAGGTGACAGTTCAGCAAACCACTGCTGATACAGTGCGGCAACAAATATTGAACCAGACTCCAGAAACTACTGGCCAACATGCGAATGCAAATACACAACTGCCTAATGGCGTAGAAGCAATGTTGGTAACTATAACCAACACAATGGTAGCAATACAGCAAACGCTGCAGGAACTTATGCGCTCTCAAAATCTCCTTTTGGAGCTATTAATTAAACAAAAATCGGTTTAGATGGGTACCCTAAAAATATGTTTCTGGAATGCGAATGGCATTTCTCAGCACAAATATGAGCTCTTGCAGTTCCTAGATCAGTATGACATTGACGCCATGCTTATATCAGAGACTCACCTAACTAACAAAAACTACTTTCACCTAAATGGCTATTCATTTTATAAAACCAACCATCCTGATGGTAAGGCACATGGCGGCACTGGCATACTGATCAAGAAACGCATTAGGCATTATGAGTTGCCATCATTCGCAACAACCTTTTTTCAAGCTACATCAATACAGATCGATACCCAAAGCGGTTTCTTAAACCTATCCGCTGTATACTGCCCACCACGCTCTTCCATTTCCGAAGATGAATTTGTACAGTTCTTTAGCCTATTAGGTGACCGTTTTATAGCGGCTGGTGATTACAATGCGAAACACCCCCATTGGGGCTCTCGACTCACCAATCCGAAAGGAAGACAGCTGTATAACGCCATAATAACACCAAGAAACAAGCTTGACATTATCTCTCCAGGTAAGCCTACATATTGGCCAACAGATCCTAACAAGAAGCCTGACCTGATGGATTTTGCCGTCACAAGAAGAGTGCCTAGAGGACATGTTCATGTGGAACACTTATCAGATCTTTCATCGGATCACTCCCCCATTTTAATTTTTCTCTACGACCATCCACAGCTTTTTAAACAAACACATCTCCTAACTTCCAGTAAAACAGATTGGCTTAAATACAGAAAGTATGTAAGTACCCATATTGATGGCTTCCCAAACATGTACCAAAAAGAAGAGATTGATAGCTCAGTCGAAGCACTAGTGTCTGTTATGTCACTAGCTGCTCAACACTCCACACCAGAGAACGGCTTCGGCTGAATGAAAAAAAAATCGTACGCGCTCAACAGCCGAATAATCACACTGTTCGGATCAGCCGATCAAACTAGCATGCGCTCACATTTTCGTTGTAGATTTTAAATCAACTCGGGTCTGAGCGATTTTTTGTTTCACTCCAAATCGTTCGGCTCGTGTTCAGGACAATGATTTCGGGCGCTACTAATTCGGTTCAACAATCATTTTTTTGAACAAGAATAGCACTCAACTCACAAAAATCAACTCGTATGATTTTTTTTACACAACAAAGCCTTATTTTCAAAAGTAGTATTTTATGTAGTGTTAACAGTCGAAATTTGCCGCCCCTAAAAATTTGCCGCCCTAGGCAGCTGCCTATGTTGCCTACTCGGTAAATCCGCCACTGTTTACATACTAAAGAAAATTAAAAAATCGAAAAAAAGAATTAATGTTCAAATGCTTTATAATATGAGTTTAAAAAAATAATGTTGTCAACAGATTTTGGGCAAAGACGGTTCCTCTTTTCGGTAATTACGTTTCCAGCCAAAGAAAATCCGCGCTCTGCAGCAGCACTACTTGCCGACATTGAGTGGACATTAAGTGCGAATTTCGAAAGTCTGGGATATGTCTGCTCTTTATCCTTCCACCACTTTAAAACATCAAAATCATCTCCTATATAAACCATTTCTTTGCAATAGCTTTCCAGCTCATCTTCAGGTGTTTTGAAGCTATTCGGTGTCGACTTTTTAATAAGGTTGGGGAAAAAAAAGAAAAACTCTCCTTGTCTGCTTGTGAACTTGTTGAATAAGTTGAGCTTTCAAATGAAATTTCTGAAAAAAAATCGCCGTTTTGTGTGCTTGGGCTAATTTGAGCAGAACTAGTCGATGGAACGTCCAAGTACTTAATTTGTGATATGCAAAATTTTTGTATTGCGTCTTTGTCGTTAGGCTGCATTTGTAACGCAGGTGGAAACAAAAAACAAGCAGCTTTATGCCACACACAAATGTTTGGAATCCAAATTTTCTCAACATTATTAGAAATCTTTTCTTTTAATGTTACCAGTGCCGGTACATCTTCCTCTTGTGGCGAGCAAATATGCCGCATTTTTTCAATTGACGGTATCACAAAGCACAGGGATGGAGAACTGCAGAATTGAAGCTTCTTAAAAATTATCTCGAAATCGCTACATAAGTCTACCAATTGATTTAGCGTTGATATGTTTATAAGCAACAATCGTTGGCTTTCTTGTTTTTCTTTTAGAATTTCATTTATGTTGAACCAATTGTCCACAATAGACTTAAACATTGTGAAATTCGAATTCCATCTTGTTGGGCATTGATTTTTTAAAGATGTTTGTAGATGATGCTGGAAATTAGCTTTCTTAAAATATTTGACAATTTTTTTGCACATCTCTACCAATTCAGCAACTTCGTTAGATTCCTTAAACGCATTCTCCAAAACGTTTGCAAGCAAATGGCTGCTGCAGTTTAACCTAATATTATTCTGCAAAGCCTTGACGATATTTGTGCCTCGATCGGTGACGAACTTCATTTGGTCCAAATTATTTATGCCGAATTCAGCAAACAAAGTGTTCAACTTGTTTAAAACATTTGTGCTAGTTGAACGCTCGAAGTCCATTGACTTAACACCTAAGATGAGATCTACCAATTTAAAATCTTTTTGGTAGTGCAAGGTGACACCAAGAAAGTTGCGATGAACGTAACTGTCCGTCCACAAGTCAACTGTGGCAGTTGCTCCACCACTATTAGCAACTTCGGCTATCTCATCTTTAATAATTTTTTTTTTCTCATCCGCCAACTTTTGCGTAGCTCGAGACACCGTTGTTGCATCTGGCAGCAGGTCATCAAGATCAACTCCTTCCTTATACCTTCCACCAATATTGACTAGAAACTTTGCCATGCTCCTAAATCCGTTGCCATTGATTGCTGAAAAGGGTTGGCAATCCTGTGTCACCCATTCCACACATGCGTCAATAGCATCTTTCTTGTCTTCTGGTTTCGCTGCAGTCAACAATTTTGACTCTTTAAGCAACTTGCAACATTTGTGTCGGCTTAAATTTGATGTTTGCTTCGGTGAGTATTTCACCAGATTATGACAAGATTGGCAATATAAAAAACCATCCAGAACAACGCCATCCTCCTTAACAATTTCTCTCAATATGCTCCAAATATTGCTTTTACCCTTATGTCGGGCAGCCAATTGGTATTCATTTGCGCGAATTTTTTCAATGATACTGTTTATGGGGAAGACAACCAATATGCCACCCTTGTAATTAAATAACGCACGAGTAGGTTAAGTTAATTAAAGTATGTTTATTTTGGAGTTGCAACCTTTATGTTTTTTCGTTTTTTGATGTTTGCGCGAACAATGTATGCGAGATGAGTTGATGCTTGATCTGAGGTGAGGTAAGCCGAAAGCGCGGCTTCTTTATACCGTCGCTTTGATGATTATAGATAATGCAGATAACAAACATAAGAGAGTCTTTAAGAGCGGCTCCTAACTCCCTACACCTATGTGCATAAAATTAGGTGCTGGCTGTCTGCTCCGAACATACTCCCCCCGTTGGAAGAGGCACGGTTCCAACTTGTTGGGAATCGACGGGCAGAACGGCCAGTTTGGCGACGGCTCTCTTGATGATGCCCGTAGCTGTACGGACCATAACTACTCTGACGACGCCGTCCTCGCCGGGAATGACTTCCTCAACTCGTCCAAGTGGCCATTTCAATGATGGAATGTTGTCCTCCTTCAGCAACACGATGCTTCCGATCTTGATGTTAGATCCTTCGGAACGCCATTTGCTCCTTTCCTGAAGAAGTGATAAATACTCGCTGCTCCACCTTCTCCAGAATAGTTGCTGCATTTGGGTCACAATTTGCCATCTGCTGAGGCGGCCTTGAAGGAGATGCGTGACATCCGGCTCAGGAAATTTGGTGTAGCTGGAACCCTTTAAGAAATGCGCCGGCGTTAGCACCTCGAGGCTTTCAGCGCTTTCTGAAATTGGACAGAGGGGACGTGAGTTAAGGATAGCAGAAATCTCATAAGCAAGAGTTCTTAATTCATCGAGGGATAAGATGGATGGACCGACGACTCTGTAGAAGTGAAACTTGGCCGATTTGACAGCGGCCTCCCATAGGCCACCAAAGTGTGGAGCACGCGGAGGTATGAACTTCCAATCTATCCCGTCCGCTAGGCACGAAGAAGCTATCGAAGCTATATGTTGCTCGCTCAAAAATAATTCCTTCAGTTCGCCTAACTCGCTCTTGGCGCCGACAAAGTTGGTCGCATTATCACTCCAGATAGTTCGCGGACTGCCTCTAAGGCTGATGAACCTTCTCAGAGCTGCTATGAAGGAATCTGTTGTGAGGTCCTGGACGACTTCCAAGTGAGCGGCCTTCGTGGAAAAGCAGACAAAGACGGCGATGTAGCACTTGTGCGGTGCCTTGTTCCGGGACTCTGCTTTATGATAGAATGGCCCACAATAGTCGACTCCTGTCGTATGAAATGCTGGGTTAGGTTGAACTCGATTCGCTGGAAGATTACCCATGACGTGCTCCCAAGTCACAGGCCTCATCCGAAAGCATCTAACGCATTTGTTGATGACGCTAGCCACGAACTTCCGACCTCCAATCGGCCAATATCTTTGTCGTAATGTGGCAAGCAACGCCTGCGATCCTGCGTGCATGTATTTTTTATGAAAATACACGATAATTGCTTTGGTGACTGGATGGTCCTTGGGAAGCAATATCGGATGCTTCGTATCATAGTCCAAGTTTGCGTTTTGAAGTCTTCCACCAACGCGAAGTAATCTATCGGTGCCAAGAATTGGCCTCAGCGAAATCAGTTTGCTCTTCTGTGGACACGGCTTGCTCTGGCTAAGAACTCCATACTCCTTGGCTAAGTGAATCTGCTGGATGCTCCTTAGAAGAAGTACGGTCCCCGAGTTGATCTCCTCAACGGAAAGATGGCTATTTGAGAGTAGAGGCTTGGACCTGCAATTCGAAATAAATCGATACACGTACGCAAATACACGCTGCAACTTATCAAACGTGTTAAGGAATTTGCAGTTAACAGAAATGTCAACGCACACGGTTCCAATTAGAGTCGCGGCACGACGCTCTGGAAGATCCTTTGCTACATCAAGCAAGGAAGGCCATTCCGATGAGTTCTGCAAAAGAAATGGAGGTCCATTAGCCCAAAGAGAATGCTCCAGCAATTCTTTAGGGGTACAGCCTCGCGACACGACATCCGCCGGATTGAGGTTGGTTGGAACATGATGCCAAGACATTCCTTTCGTCATCTCCTGAATTTTTGCGATTCGGTTGGATACAAACACGTTGAACTCCCTAGGAGGCTGCCTAATCCACGCCAACACGATAGACGAGTCAGACCAGCAATGAAAGGCGCAATCGAGATCTATGGTTTCCTTGACGCTTACGATAAGCTCTGCCAATAAAAGTGCTGCTGAAAGTTCCAATCTTGGAACTGTTAAGGCCTTCAACGGGGCTACTCTCGACTTGGCGCAGAGTAGATAGGCTCTTGTGCCTTCATTGTCCTCCGACCGCAAATATAGGCAAGCTCCATAAGCTGCTGTGCTAGCATCACAGAATCCATGCAACTGGATGGTCGCTTGCGGACGCGCTACGAATCGTGGAAATTTCAAGTTCTGGACGATCGACAACTGAGAGGTCAACTCCCCCCATGACGAAAGAATGGGCTCTGGCAATGCGTCATCCCAATCCACATTAGACTTCCATAGAGATTGCAAGAAGATTTTAGATTTGGTAACGATTGGCGTTATTAACCCGAGAGGATCATAAAATTTGGCTATAGTTGACAATGCGATCCGTTTGGTGACTCTATGACCTGACGATATCTGAGAAAAATTGAACAGGAACTGATCAGAAGAAGGGTCCCAAGCTAGCCCCAATGCCTTGGCGATATCTGATCCATCGTGAAATTTAATAAGCTGCTCTTTATCGCAGTCCGACTCTCCTTCGAGGGCAGTTGACTCATTCGAACACCATTTGCGGATTGGAAAGTGTCCTCGCGACAATAGACTCTTTACCTGACGACGAATTTCTCTCACCTCTTCAATCGTTTCGCCCCCAGAAATTAAATCATCGACATAGAAATCTCTACGAACAATCTCTGCTCCAATTGGAAATGATTCCTCTTCATCATAAGAGAGCTGATGCATGGCTCTTATAGCCAAGAAGGCAGCTGGCTTTGTTCCATAGGTCACCGTGTTTAGCTTGTAAACACTCAACTCATCCGATGAATTTTCTCGCCAAACGATGCACTGCAAAAAATCATCCGGGTACGAAACACGTACGCAGCGGTACATCTTGCAGATGTCTCCACAAAGAGCTACTTTAAAGAATCTGAAGCGAAGCAATATGTTAAAGATTTTTTGCTGAATGGTCGGCCCTGCGAGAAGTAAGTCATTCAAGGACGTACCAGAAGTCGTTTTAGCAGACCCATCAAAGACGACACGAAGCTTTGTGCTCGTGCTCTCATGCTTATGTACACAATGGTGAGGCAAGAAAAATTGCGGTACCGTTGGATCCTTTGCTGCGAGGGACATGTGTCCTAAGTTTATATACTCCTTTAGAAAGGACGAATACTGAACCTTCAGGGCTGGGTTTCTATCTAGCTTAGCTTCCAAACTCTTGAAACGACGACGAGCCAGGCAATAGGAATCACCTAAAGATTCGAATCCTGAAGCGGACAAGAGGCGAACAGAGTATTGACCATTCTCAAGCCTAGTGCAGTTTTCCTTAAAAAGTTGTTCGCACCGCAAGTCCTCAGGCAACACAACTGGCTTCGCTGAGCTAACGTCTTCTATTTCCCAAAATCGTTTTACAATAGCAGTAAGCGTTTCATCATCAGAATGATTGACTGGATCCTTAATAACGGCAGCTAAGACAGACTTATGATTTGGAATGCTTGACATCCCTCCAGAAACGATCCAACCAAGCTTGGTGTTCTGCAGTGTTGGCAAGTTGTTTTCCAAATGAATTTGCCCCATAGTAATTATTTCAAAGAACAGACCAGCTCCAATTAAGAGGTCAATACGTTGTGAATCGTTAAAATGAGGATCCGCGAGCGAAATGTTCTTTGGAATTCTCCATCCTGCTGCATTTATGTCAAAATGAGGCTGATAGTCAGTGATACTATGAGTCACTACAGCTGTGAATGCTGCACGATAGCCTGCATCCCGTGACTGCGCTAGAATATCAACTGCCCTATCAGCGCTCATGGAAGATTCTCCGATTCCAGAAACGAGTGTGAGCGATCGCCTGTGCTTCAAATTAAGCTGGCTAGCTAGGCGCGAAGTAATGAAATTTAATTGGGAACCCGAATCTAGAATGGCTCGGCAAGGCATGAGAGCACCAACTCTGTTTTTAACATAAACTATGGCAGTTGGAAGCAACACGTATTCCGTCGGCATATTATTTGAGGCACTGGGTGGAGGGTTTGCCAAATGTTGATTAGAATGCGAATGTGAGCGCGAAACTAATGCAGATGAAGCGGAAGGTACTGTCTGAGAGCTCAGGAGTGGGTCGGATGATGGAGACGCCATTGAGTTCGAACTTGAGGGATCCGAGGCCATGTGCAATAATGAGTGGTGCCTCATCCGACAATGTCTGCAATGCGAAGCTTTACATTGTTGCAAACTATGTCCCTTGCGCAAACAATTTAGGCAAAGGTGCACCTTCTTTGCTTCTCTGTATCGAATATTTGGACTCAAATTTAAAAATCGCGAACATTTCGGCAGGAAATGGTCCTTACTATTGCAAAACAGGCATACAGTAGAATTTAGGGTCGTAGCAGAGGCAAGAATTGCATTTGAGTGATATCTGTGCAAGTTTTTTCCCACCTGTTGGCCTGGTGTTTGGATTACCAAGGCTTGATCCAGGTTCTCCATCATCCTGCACCTCTTCTCCAGAAACGACTCCATGGCAGTCCATGCTGGAAGCTCAGCGATGGGCAAGGTCTCTTCCCATCTTTCTAGAGTCCTCTGGTCCAGCTTGTGAGCGACGATGTGAATAAGAAATCCGTCTAAAATTTGTTCCACACTGGCCAAGGTCCGTATTGCTCGAAGATGTGAATTTATGAAGTCGCTGAGCTCCCGAAGACCCGTTGCTGATCCCTCCTCGACACCCTTCAACCCAAATATCGCCTTCACGTGTGCCTGAAAATGCAGAACTTTATTATCAAAGCGATTTATTAACAAATGCAAAGCCTTTTCATAATTTTGGTTCGAAGGCTCTAGCGAGCGTATGGTCTCCAGAGCCACGCCGCCTAAACTAGACCGTAAATATTGCAATTTTTCGATTCCAGTCAGCTCCTCATTATTTCCGATCACCGTGCTGAAGGTGGCGAAAAAGTCCGGCCAATCGGAGTAGGATCCATAAAACCGCGCAATCTCTAACGCTGGTAATCGAGGCTTCCTAGACCGCAACGAAAAATCTGGATTATTTGTTAATTCAAAACTTGTCGAATTGGCAGCTGTGGCTCCAGCAAATTGCAATTTTCGCTGAGCCGCCAAGCCTCGATTAAGCTTAGCCTCCACATCCATTACGACTCCTGAAAACTCCATCCTTGTGTCGCCCGTAAGCTCGGCAAAGTCCAGCCTCTCCAGCGCTGTCTGGGCGGAATCAAACGCCAAGTTCTGTGCCTCGATCCACTTTAACCGCGCATGAATATCGGCTTCGTCGAATTGGTCGATATTGTTGGCCACTAAATAATTTTTGAGCGCGTTGACTTGCCGCAAAATGGATTGCACTTTGGCCCGAAAAAATTCAATTTCACTTGGGCCATTTTGGGGCTGACTATCGTTCACCGAATTTTGCATTTTAGTAATTCACAAAAAAAATAAAAAGCAAAAAGTAATTTCTTATAGAGTTTGCTTTGCACACAACACCCTGTGGTTTAAAGCGCGAAAATTTACAGCACCAAGCGTCACCGAAAGGTTAGGGAACTTTGTTTTGTTGTTGTTATTTGTTCACAGTTTTTGCCCGATTAGCAAAAGCGAAAGAACAGCTCGAAATGCACAAAATCAAACGCCCGGCTAAATGCACTTTGTATGCGCGTTTGTGTGTTTATGACCGAATGCCCGCAAACGACGACAAATGGCAAAATGTTTAAGCGAAATTAAAACGAACGAAAACTGAGTTGCAGACTCCGATTTAAACGAAATTTACGTGAACGAATATCACGTCGGGGTCACCAAAATGTTTATGGGGAAGACAACCAATATGCCACCCTTGTAATTAAATAACGCACGAGTAGGTTAAGTTAATTAAAGTATGTTTATTTTGGAGTTGCAACCTTTATGTTTTTTCGTTTTTTGATGTTTGCGCGAACAATGTATGCGAGATGAGTTGATGCTTGATCTGAGGTGAGGTAAGCCGAAAGCGCGGCTTCTTTATACCGTCGCTTTGATGATTATAGATAATGCAGATAACAAACATAAGAGAGTCTTTAAGAGCGGCTCCTAACTCCCTACACCTATGTGCATAAAATTAGGTGCTGGCTGTCTGCTCCGAACAGATACCCTCCATATCAGTCAAATGACAAAGTGCAACTAATGATGAATTGCAAAAATGAAATATGAGTCATAGCATGCTTGTTTTTTTGATTGGAATGATGCGTACGGCAAAATGAGTTGATTTTCACTCATCACTGTTTTTTATTCAGTGAGTTGAATTGAGTGAGAAATTTTGAACCGAAGACTCAAGATAATCAGAATGACGTGTACGGCAAAATGAGTTGATTTTTACTCATCCCTGTGTTTTGTTCAGTGAGTTGAGTTGATTGAAAAAGTTCCCGTATGATTAAATCAAGAAAATAGTGATTTTTGCAGTTCTCTGCTCCACACCTACTATATCGGCTTGTAATTTTAATTCTAATTTTAGCAACAGTCGAGCTTCTGGGCATATTAACGAACTGCTACGCAATAAGAGAAGGCTTCGGAGGGAGTGGCAAGCCCACAGATCGCCTGCCTCAAACTTAAAACAGCTTAAAACAGCCAACTATCTTCTACGCCCAGCCCTAGAAGATGAAAGTAATCGATCTCAATTTTTCTATTTGCAGAATCTCTCCCCTAACAGCAGACGATATCCACTGTGGAAAGCTAAATCGGGTATATGTCCACCAACCGAAAGCGAATCGCCATTACACACACAAACAGGAGAGTGGGCTCGCAGCAACGAAGAGAGGGCGAATGTATTTGCTGCGCATCTGGAAAACGTCTTCAAACCGCTTCCATCAACAAACAGCTTTGTGCTCCCAACAATCATCACTCCAGAGGCTACCCTGCCTATCGCATTCGAACCAAGAGAAGTGACAAGAGTGATCGAGGCTCAGGAAAATCTAATCTCCCCGAAAATGATTATGGAATTGCCAAGCTGTGCAGTAAATCTTCTTACCACCATATTCAACAGCATGATGAAATGGGGCTACTATCCACAACAATGGAAAAAGTCCGTTATCACTATGATCCATAAAGCTGGAAAGGACAAGTCCCAGCCTTCATCATATAGGCCAATCAGTCTTCTGCCGTGCCTATCAAAAATATTTGAAAAGCTTCTGCTGAATCGTATAAAAGAACACCTGCAGTCCCATAATGCCATCCCAAGCCACCAATTTGGTTTCCGCGAGAAACACGGAACCATTGAACAAGTGAACCGAAAACCGCAGAGATACGAAATACATTTGAAAGTCGAGAGTACTGTTCCGCAGTCTTTCTGGATGTCGCCCAGGCCTTCGACCGCGTTTGGTTAGACGGCTTGATTTATAAAATTCAAAATTTGCTACCACAGAACACCCACAAAATACTGGAGTCATATCTTGTGCATAGAAGTTTCGCTGTACGGTGTAAAGATTTCCTCTCCGATTACCATCCAATCGAAGCTGGAGTACCTCAAGGAAGCGTGCTTGGACCAACGCTGTATTTAATCTACACAGCAGACCTTCCGACAACCGGCCTTACAATAACCTCAACATTTGCTGATGATACTGCCATTCTAAGTCGATCTAAGTGCCCCACGAGAGCAACGCAAAATCTATCAGCTCATCTCGGGCTTTTGGAGAAATGGCTAGCAGATTGGCGCATAAAGGTTAACGAGCAAAAGTGCAAACACGTTACTTTTACCCTTAATAGACAAACTTGCCCCCCACCATCTCTGAACAACATCCATATTCCACAAACAACGGAAGTAACGTATCTTGGAGTCCACCTTGATAGACGGCTTACCTGGAGAAGGCACATCGAAGCCAAGAGAACACAACTAAAATTAAAAGCAAGAAGCCTACACTGGCTAATAAATGCTCGCTCTCCGCTTAAATTGGAGTACAAGGTACTTCTGTACAATGTAGTTCTCAAACCAATTTGGAAGTATGGCTCCGAGCTAACCTAGAAGTGATCCAGAGAGCCCAATCAAAAATACTAAGAACAATAACGGGTGCACCGTGGTACATACGAAATGAAAATATTCACAAGGATTTAAACGTGGGATCCGTGGGGTCCGGCGAAGAGACCTCCCCACCCAGCAACAATAGCTAGGGCCGTTTTACCACAAAAAAAAAACTTAATCTTAATTTTAATTAATTAATTATATGTATTAGGCTAAGATTTGAATACTTGTCGTTAGTCTCATTGAGAGAAGGTCCGATAATTAAATACCGTAATTAAAAAAAAAAAAAAAAAAAAAAAATGGAGTGTTGTGTCAATGGCGAAGGAGTGTAATTTCCACGGAGGGGGTGGAATGACTTTGTTCCAACGATAAGGCGATCCTATGTTGTGTTTCTTTATATATATTACGCATCTTCGTATCGTGGATTGGACTTTGAACTTTCTTCGGTGTTATAAGGGGCACAACTAGTGTGAAGTTTTAAAAAAATCAAAAAATTTTTTTTCATATTTCGGTAGATTACACCTTTAAAAATAACATATTAAAATTTAAAATCGATATCTCAAATAGTTCTTGAGTTATAACAATTTAAAGAGCAGCCGCTCTTATAACAGTGCAAACGATCATTTTATCTTTAAACGCGTTTTTCTCGAAACAGCATTTTCCAAATTTGCTGCAGTGATAACTCAAAAACTAGTGATCCGATCACTACCAAATTTTTTTACATGTTCTTTATATAGTTCTACGTACCATGAACTATCGGTTTTTTGATCCGATCAAAAATCGAATTTCGGCAAAATTTTGGTTAAAATTCGATTTTTTTTTTTAAACGCTGCCATTTTGTCATTTTTTGATATTTTTTTATCGTAGTTTATAGTATGGAAAATATTATCTAGTTTAACGAGAATTTTTCATTTTTTGATTTCGTCCACGGAGAGGGCCGGAATCAGTGCAGCAGTTAAGGCACTTTTTTTAGCGCCGTTGGAGATCGACTATAACATAAAAAATATTTAACTTTTTTCTTTAAAAATTTCACTATACATTCTTAAACCGTGTATAAATATATTCTGCAAATTTGAAAAGAATTGATCAAGTAGTTTTTTTTATAAAAATTCCCAAAAATCACCATTTTTTTAGGCCGTCACACTAGTTTTAGTAAGGTCAAATCATGCGAAAAAAGCCATGTTTTTGTGATTTTTTTCCTGACGACACAGTTAAAATTTATTTATTCAACCAACGGTATATTAAAGTATGACATTAGAAGAATGTTTTATCAAATTTTTACAAAAAAATATTTAAAAATATGGCAATGGTAGCAATTGTCCGGACGTGTCGCCAAAAAAAGTTAAATTGCGGTGCCCCTCATAACTCGGTGCTGAATCATATGAAATCAAAAAATGAAAGTTTATTCGTTAGATAATAATTCGCCCCAGGTAACGCTGTGAAGGGTTTTTGAAAATTGCAATTTTTTAATTTTTTCGAAGACTTTGAAGTGAAAAACACAATTTTTTGGGAAAAAATCGGTTAATTTGTCATTGCGAAATCAAAATTATGAACAAAAAAAAAAAAACTCGACAGAGTTAAACCTTTATTTAAAACCTTACCCCCCCTTAAGGCAACTTCATAGTCCTTCAGCAGAATAGAGTTGTATGAGCACATATGTTTTTGAACTAATTTGAAGGTAGTTTGCGCGACTCTGTCTTTAATGTCCGGTAATCCTGCTTCGGCAAGGATGCATTTAGTTGGGGTAGTTGGGAATGCGCCAATGCTGCGCCTGACGGCAGCATGGTAAGGAGGCAAGATTTTGCTTAAGTTGGATGGCGCGCACCAGCCGTAGATGGGGAGGCCGTAATCAATTGTGGACAGCAACAAAGCCCTTGTCGCTTGTATTAGTGTGGTCCGGTGGATGAGAGATCGCTTAGATGTTAAGAATTTAATAATGTTAAGTCTATTAATAAGTTTAATCCTAAGTTTGCTACAGTGTTGTTTAAATGTGAGTCGCTGATCAATTGTCAAAAAATAAATGAAAAACTATTTTTTTTTGAGTAAAATCCTTTTACACGTGTCGAATAAAATCTTCCATAAAAGCTGAAAAAAAATTTTCATTCAATTCTGAGATATGAAAAAAAAAAATTTTCTCGAATCCGTACGATTTGTAAAAAGAATGTCCCAAATATGAAAAACCTTACATTTATTTACAGCAAGGGTCGCACCGGAGGTGTTACCCCAGATTTGGATTTCATTAAGGACTTCTTTAAATTTATTATTTAGTGTATTAGTATTCTTACATTTGCTAAAAATTATGGCATCGTCTGCATAAATTGACTGTTTAATTTTCTTATGTCTTAATATTATGTTATTTAAGGACTGGAAGGCAATCATGAACAATACCACAGAGAGGGGCGATCCTTGTGGGATGCCATTCTGGAGAATATAGAATTTAGATAGAGTGTTGTTAACTCTTACTCGAATAAAGCGGTTGGACATGAAAGCCTTCGCTAAGTTAAAGGTCTTTTGACCTACCCTCCACCGGAAAAGTTGATCCAATACTGTATGCACTCCCACTCGATCGAAAGCCTTTTCAAAATCAGTTGCCAATATGGTAACATGATTTTTGGTTAAAAGGGCATACGATGCGTAATGGTGGAGATGCAGAAGGGAATCAAGAGTGCTATGCTGTTCTTTAAAAGCTGTTTGGTGGGGGCTGATAAGTTTTTATTTAGTAATAAACCACATTAACCTTTTGGCTTACATTTTTTCTAGGGTCTTGCTTAAACATGGGAGTAAAGAAATAGGTCTAAATGATGTTATTTCGTGTGTTGGCTTGTTAGGTTTTAAGATAGGGATAATTATGGCAGATTTCCACACATGAGGGTAGGTACCCCTAGCGAGCATAGCGTTATATACAGGGTGGGCCATTTAAAGTTGACCCACTTGATTTTTAAAACAAAAACCAAAAAAGTGGACAATTTTTTTTTTATTCCAAAAATCATTTATTTTGGTCCAAGGAGATTTTTTACAAATTATTATTAAAAATGATATCACGTAAATGGGCACCTTTAGCTCTGACAGCCGAATGCATTCTTTTTTCAGCATTTTCCATGACTTTGGTCAATGTTTCAGACGATATGGCGGCTATTTCACGTCTAATGTTGTCTTTTAGTTGACTTAAGGTTTTTGGTTTATTAGCGTATACCTTGGATTTCAAATAACCCCACAAATAAAAGTCTGGTGCCGTCAAATCTGGTGATGTTAGGGGCCAGTCAAAATCACCACTTTTCGATATCAACCGCCCAGGGAACAATGTTCGCAATAAATCGATTGTTGCTCTAGCTGTATGGCAAGTTGCCCCGTCCTGTTAAACCAGAAGTTATCCATGACATTTTCACGAATAATAGGCATCAGAAATTGCTGAGATCGTCGATAAGTCGATGTCGTAGGAGTCTCATCAATACTGGCTCGTACAGCTTCGATATTTTCATTAGAACGTCTTGTTCGTTGCCTGGATACATGACTGGCATTACTTAGATTACCGGTATTTACAAATTTTGCGTACAAAGACTTAATTGTGTTTTTAACTGGAGCACTTTTAACTTTATTCATTTTACGAAACGCACGTTGGGTTAACACAATTGAGAATTTATTTTCAATGTAGAGCTGAACAATTTGAGCGCGTTCCTTTGGAGTGTATTGTTCCATGGTATCAATTGTCTTCGACTGACGCTTCCAACGTGGTATGACATTTGACGATCTGTCGACGCTGTCAAAAGTTACAGGGTTGCCAAATGGGTCAAATTTAAATGGCCCACCCTGTACGTGTGGTATGCCTAGGAGTTGTCAGGACACTTTTAAAGTCTTGGGTAAAAAAAAAGGTGAATAATATTCTTTGACTTCCTGGAAAATTTCACAATTGTCCACGGAGTTTAAAAATTTAAACAAGTCCTGCCCATACGAGTTTAACAGAAAATCTAGGTCGTTAGATGAGTTAGACCGTTTTAAGGCTACCGAATTGCGAAGTTTTTTGTTGTATTATGGCCCATTTATTTTAGAATCTATTTTGTCCAAAGAAAGATACAGCCATTTTTTAAAATTGTCTCTTGCAATAAGAATTTTGCTAGATGACAAAATCGCTGTAGAAAAAAAATAAAATTGCAAGAAATTTACTTGTAAGTTTTATAATTGAAAAGGTGCCACTGTATGACATAAGTTTTATGACGTGTAATTTCCATTATTTACATCATATTCATGAAGACGCATTGTTGTTCGGATCGTTAGAATCCATTAGCGCTTTTCGTTTTGAAAATTATTTGCAGATAATTAAAAAACAAGTAAAAAAAGCAAATAACGCAGCAGCGCAAATATACAATCGACAAGTGGAAAAAAGTTACACTCTAAGACGAAAAAGAACAACTTCAAATATAGTTTTTAGTCTGGCAATAGCAAATGAAGAATTCCACACATTTGTAAAAACTGACGATTTTTACTTTGCAGTTTCTGCACCTAATAACATTTGTTACGTAGGGGGCAATGTTATTCAAATCGAAAAAATAAAAAACGTAAATAATGTTCCGCAATTTGAGGGTTAAATAATGCAAAATTTAAAGGCTCCTTTTGAAAACCCATTTGACTCTACAAATTTTGGAATATTTAAAGTAGATACCATCAAAGTTGGCACAAAAATCCTCTTTAAGCTTGGAGACATAAAAAACAAGGGAATAATATTTAAAAACACAAGAAATACATACGCGATTTTTTATTTTCTTTAGATACCAACCAAAACAATGGAGCCAAACACAAACACTGGTAAGTTCATAGATAAAAAAAATAACACAAAATTAATTTCATTTGGTAACTAATAAAATTAAACATTAATTGAAATTTCAAAGATTTTATTACTTATCAATAAATTTTTTTTTGTAATGTATGACTAATTTATCTTTTTTAACAGGGAAAACTTATACCAATATGGGAGCTGTGCCACGTAGTAAGTGCATTTTATTTTCAATACAAATTCAAGAAAACTTCTTTAAATTGTATTTTAACCTTTAAAAATTTTAGATACAACGAACCCTTTTTCACAAATTTTAAAGGAATTAGAATTCTGCCGGAAAAGGGAGGAGGCGATTATAAGGGAGTTGGACGATACCATGCGAAGGGATGCAGTAAATCAAACTCTTATAAAAACATTAACCGAAGAGGTTATTATGCTTCGCGGCGAAGTTCGCCAACTGAAATCGTCACCCGTCGTCGAGCCCCAAAGCAAGCTTTTGGGCAGTTTACCATTTAATTCCCTTTCCGAATTTAAAGAGTTCGATAGGAATTTATTTGTTGATGACCAATTGCGAGCAGAACTGGTAATTTATTTTAAATTTATATGCGGTGACAATTAAAAACATGTTTAACTTTCTTTCAGAAATCAAAGCTTTAAGGGATCGGTGGGATTGATTTCCCATCATTCACCAGAATAGCCATTAAGTCATTCATAGACGACAATTTGGCTATAAATATAACTTGGGGACGTGGGAAAAACCCAGTATACAATCTTGCTGTACCTATAATATAATTAAACGTGAACCATAGAAGTTTTTTCGACGGCTTTACTGATTTTTTTTTTTTTTTGTTTTTTCAGGGGTATCCTCGCGTAACAAGTTCCATACGTAGTCGCCCAGAGTATAGAGCTGGGAGAAAAAAATTTTAAAGCATTGTGATAAAAGCCTAACGGTATATTTGCTTAATACATTTTAATTAATAGATATTAAACTTGCATGAACGCTTATAACGGTGAAAAAATATTTTCCCAATATGTGATTATAACGCTATGAAATATGCAAAAACGCGCGTTTTTGGGACATTTGAGTGTGCGTAAAAGCTGATTGGCTATTGATATTAACAAATCCACAAACTTATATTCCTATTTTGATAAGTAGAAGTGAAAAATAAGAAAAAATCAACTTAAACATTTTTTTGTCGCACAGTGTAATGTAGAGTCGTGTTTTGAGGTATGAACTTTGCACCGTGCAGTCTCCAGGTCCAGGATCTCGTCTTAAACAAAAAACAGCAATTGGACATTAAACTTAAAGGTACAGCGCACAACATGAAATATTTCCTATTTAAAAAAAAAAAAATTTTTACATAAAAAAAATTGAGGTTAAAAAAATGTTTAAAAAAACACTTTTTTTCGACTTTGTTCGTAAAAAAAACATGTTATAACAAACATATATGAAAAACCGTTATATTCATGTTGTGGAGAATCATTTCAAACATAATGCAAAAAACCACATTCGATTTAAATAAAATCTCTGACCTGTACATTGCACGGCGACTTTGAAAACTCGACTTATCAGTACAGGGACGGACGCAGGGCCCAGACCCACCCCCCCCCAAAATCTCAGACTTTTTCAAATTTCCTTACAGCACACGGCTTAAAAAAACTAAAAACTATAAAAACTAAAAATTTTTTTGGTCGGACCCCCTCAAACGTAAAAATTTTTGATCGGACCCCCCAAACAACAAACATTTTTCGATCGGACCCCCCAAAATTTTTTTCTGCGTCGGCCCCTGTATCAGTATAAGCGTTTAAAGTTTACTATGTTCCATTTCAGCCATTGACACGCACTCACTAAATTGCGTATTACTTTGATAAAAAGTATCGGACGGCTTTATGCTTTTAAAGGCTTATTCCCAGACATATTTAAAGTACATTCAGCCAAAAAAAATTTTTCGAAACAAAAAAATTTCTAATTTTTTTTCCCCTTAAGTTGGAGTTAAACATTTTAAATATGTAACCTGTTGAACTCTTTCTATCGACTTCATTACCGCCCCAATCAGAATCAACATAACCTATAAATATGTTTTCGTATTCTATATTTCTCTTAAAAATTAATTTCATTAGCATTGTGTCATCCGCAAAGTGAGCATAAAAATACGTTATATAGGTGTTATACTACAAAATACTAAGATATAGTTTCATTGATAGATATACATAGTTTGGCTATATCATACCATAATAGATTAATACCGCTTGTCGTCAGGGTTGGGCCACTCTTGTAATCAGGCTTGGGCCATCATAATTTTTACATTTTATTCGTGTATTTTCGATTTTTTGTTGTAATATTTAAGTTTTTTGTAGCAAAAATATGCAAAATAAATTAAATAGATTTCCTTAAAAAAATATTTCGATGGATTGAAAGAAGATGAATCATTTTTATCTTTTTCTTTAGTGTTTCTCGCTACAAACGAAAAAACAACTCTGAATAATTTGATATTGACTGTAATATCCCAAATAATTAAATAAATAAACAAAATAATGTCAGATTTACCTGAATTCAATTTTAATCCACCATGTTACGATATTGTCAACGATTTTCTGAAGGTGGCCCAAGGCTGACTACATTTTTTTTTTTCAAACGCCTATAACTTTTTTTGTTTTTGTTTTTTTATTGGTGAACACTTTCTCTTGCTTGTACCTTTCCAAAAATGTATAAACTTATTCTGAATTGTCATTCGTTCAGAACTTATGGACATAGGTCAAAAAATGGCCCAACCCTGACAACATTCCCCTACTGCACCGTTTGAAGCTGATTGCTTGCGTTTCGTCTTCGTCTTACGGACGAGCGAATTCATATAAATTGTTTTGCACTGTTTTTCGTCTTCAGCTTCGTTTTCATCTTAATCTTCGTCTCAGCGCGCACTATGTTTGCAGCCTAACAAAATTTAAACAAACCAAAACATAAATAAGCATTCAATACAAGGCGACGTTTCCGTCGCATTTTCGTGGCCATCGCACACTAGTCACAATGCCCAATTTTTTACATAACCAATTTTTTTTAAGTTACGAATAAAAAACATTTAATCTCCTTAGAATATACGTTGCATTTAAAAATCCCAAGTTCGTTACTGAAATTGCAGCCATGCTAAATTCGGTGCTCCTGAAAGTCAGCTGTTTGTGGATCAGAAACGTTGACTTTTTGGCGCGCTAAAAAATAGCACATTTTAAACTAAGATTGCAAAAGTTCTACTTAACATTTTAAAACAAAGTAAAATGGAAAATATTAGTGGAGGTATGTAAAATTTAAGTTTTTAATGCAATATTTGTTTAATGTAATGTGTCTTTGTTGTATGTATGTGCTTTTGTAAAGTTGTATATTAAACAATTTTATTCGTGGAATAAAAGTAGGTTGGATTGTGCCGGGTTTTTTTTTGTTCTTGAATTTATTTAAAATAAGATGACATAAACCTTTTTTTTGCTAGTTTTTGCTCCATTTTACAAAAAAATCTTTTTGCTAGACAACATAGACCTAAGATATGCAGAAATGCCAGAGTATTGGCTGGCACATGGACGCGAAACCGAAAGCCTTTACAACTTTGTGTTGCAGCATCGAATTGAAAACTTAATGCAAAACATAGAGGATCCTTTGAAAAAGAGGATTAAGAACTTTTTAATTCGTAATTCAAGAGTCCTTAGAAAACTTTATATAAAAAATCATGCTTATCTGATGAAAAACAACGATGTTATAATTTTATTTCCGTTATTTCTATATAGATTTTTTGATTTTTCCTATGGCAGCTAAAAGATATAGGTGTCCGATTTCTATGAAACTTTATTCTGATTTTAAGGGTTTTTAAAAAACTTGATACAGTAGAATCCTGTTATAACGACTCCGCTTATAGTGTCCGTCCGGTTTTTGCGACGAAAACTCCGTGGCTTGATTGGTCCCTATACAGACTTATAAACTAAAATCCTTCTGCTTAGTGCGTCTTCCGGGTATAACGACGAAAAATCTTCGGTCCCTTGAAAGTCGCTATAAGCGGATTCTACTGTATTTAAAAAATCATGCTCGTGGGATTAATTAATTATATATATATTTTTCGATCTCTCCTATGGCAGCTATATGATAGAGTTATCCGATTTTGATAAAATTTATTCCGAAATTCAATAGTCGTTAGAAAATGCCATTTAGAAGAAATCAAGTCGATCTGATCAAAAACAACGGTGTGAGAATTTTTTATTTATGCTTTTAAAGGCTTATTCCCAGACATATTTAGAGTACATTAAGCCAAAAAAAAAAATTTCTAATTTTTTCCCCCTTAAGTTGGAGTTAAACATTTTAAATATGTAACCTGTTGAACTCTTTCTATCGACTTCATTACCGCCCCAATCAGAATCAACATAACCTGTAAATATGTTTTCGTATTCTATATTTCTCTTAAAAATTAATTTCATTACAATGCTACCCTAAGATACCTCAAAATCCTTTATAAGTATAATTCAGCATTGTTTTTATTTGTGTATCGACTTAAAATATTTACTGCAGTGACAATATCTGGCCGTGTACATAACATAATGTACATTAAGCAACCAATTAAGTTGCGACAAGGTGCATCATATTTCTCCTCAGAATTTAATAATTAATAATTAAGTTTAGTTGGGAGCGGAGTACTGACTGCTTTACAGTCCTCCATTTTAAATTTATTTATTGGGTTGGCAAGAAAGTCATGTCGTTTTTTTTTCAATATTTTCAAAGATGATTTATTTATATCAGGACTTATAATTAATCAATTATGTATTGGCCGTTTTGTTCGACCACTAATGACCATCTTTCGGGCAGCTGCATAATTCCGCGCTCGAAGAGCTTTTGGTCTTTTCCAGCAAAGAATCGAGACAAGTGGTTTTCGACAGCCTCATCTGAATCAAAGTTTTTACCATTCAAAGAGTTTTGAAGAGAGCGAAACAAATGGTAATCTGAAGGTGCTCAGTCCGGACTATAAGGTGGATGTGGTAGCACTTCCCAATTCAGCTCCGTTAATTTTTGCCGAATGACCAAAGATGTGTGGGGCCTAGAGTTGTCATGGTGAAAGATTATACCCTTACGATTAGCTAGTGCCGGCTCCTTTTCTTTAATTTTTTCCGCCAAATTGGATAGTTGGCGACAGTACACATCTGAATTGATGGTTTCATTCCGTCCCAGCGGCTCAAAGTGCACTACACCCTTCCAATTCCACCAAACAGACAGCATAACTTTCCTCTGATGGATATCGGCCTTTGATGTGGCTTGGGCTGGCTCATCTTTCTTGCTCCATGGTCTTTTTCGTTGGACATTATTGTAAACAACCCAGTAATGATCCGCTTCAAAAAAGGATCGTTTTTAATCCGTTGCAGCAGAGAATAGCAGATGTTGATACGCTTAGTTAGGTGAATTTTCTTTAAGTTATGCGGAACCCAAACATCGAGCTTGCTTACGTAGCCAAGTTTCTTCAAATGGTTTTCAACCGTTGGATGCGACACACTGAGCTTCTCTGACATCTCCCGCGTTGAATAATGCCGGTTTTCATCCAGCAAAGCCTGAATTTGTTCGTCAAAAACGGCCGATGGTCGTCCAGAAGGTGGGGCGCCTTTAACTCCAAAATCTCCAAGCCTGAATTTGGCAAACAGGCGCTGACATTGGCGATCACTCATGGCATCTTTATCATACACTTCGCACAATTTTTCGCGAGCTTCGACCGCTTTTTTCCTTTTTGGAAGTAAAAAAGCAATATATGCCGAAAATGCTCACTTTGGTCCTCCATGCTTAATTTGCTATAGCTTCCACAAATGTTATCGAATAATTACCAAATTTTCGTCAATAGTACCTAAGACAATAAGCTTTAAAAAGATACTAAAAAGTGTGACCCTGGTGCTCGATTAGTCGTAAATAAATTAGATTAAAAACGATTACTAAAAAAAACGACATTACTTTCTGGCCAACCCAATAAAACTTTATAAATATGCTGATTGACTTAAATATATAATATTTGACTTTAATATTAGTATTATTAATATTAATAATATTTAAATTTTGATGAACAAATAATAATGATTTTGACCAAGTAAAACAAATGAGGACATTGATTTTTTATGTGCAAAAAGCGTTTTCGGGCAGCTCTGACATTCATTTTTTAAGTGCAAAAAGCGTTTTGGCGCACTTCGGATGTTTTTTTTTTTTACCGTAATAGGCATTTCGGCAAAAACTTAAAAGACAAATCGGCATAGCTTTGATGTGGTTTTGTTCGACCTATTGTATGACTGCAAGGGTATGTACATACAGTGGCTCACAGCTTATTTGACCCACCTTGTATATTAAAATTTAAGTTAGAATAACTTTTTAACTAAAACAGTTATTAAAAAAATAAAAACGCAGGTTTTTCGGTGGGTATTATAGAAACAACAAAGAACTTAAATTTTATTAAAATAACAAAAGATTTTAGAATTATTCAACTTAACTTAATCAACAACTTTTTGGACTATGGGCAAAAAGTCAGAAATTTACGCATAAAGTCTAATTTTAAAGCTAGATGCTTCAAATTTGGCATAAGAATGTAAAATGTTAATGTAGAATTTCGTTTTTTTTTTTCTTTTTTAAATTAAGCCACGCCTTTTCCCATAAACAATAAAAAACCAAAAATTTTTAAGGTTATGTTGTGAAATTTTATTTAACCATATGTCTCTTTTTCTTCATCATCTAGTATTATATATAAATTTTAATCAGAATCGTCGCCAAAGTCCGAATCCACATTTTCCAGTTGTGAAATTATTTTGCAGTTCGGGTCAGAAGGAGGTTGTAGAAGATTTATTACTTCTGGCGGAAAATTTTTTTTTAATTTCTTTTGCCTTTTGCTTAAACATATGCTAGATGTTAATGGATCAGAAGAATCCATAGCTCTATAAATAACATCTGCCATTGTTTAATCGGCTATTATTTCGAGCATGAGATTTCCGGTCGCTTTTATAAAATTTATTTCTTGCTTCTGAAGCATTTTCTCCTAAACATCCCACCGAAACTAAGGAGGAGTTCATTATTTGCCAGGCATGAACAAGTATTTTATGGACCTTCGCACAGTGGTTGCGCCCGTAGGCCATAAATCGAAAAATCGACTTAAAAATAATTACAGTCGAATCCCGATAATTCGTACCCCGCTAAATCGAAAATCGCGATAATTCGTAAAAAAATTCTGTTCCCTTGAAAAAAATCCCTTAAAAAAATCTCGATAAATCGAATTCCCGTCTAATTCGTAAAAAAGTGATCCCCTTGCCATTTCGAATTATCGGGACTCGACTGTATTTAAAATGTAAAGAATTTGTCTCTAAATTGTCCATATTTTGTCATTGCAAGCTAGTTTTTTCCGGAAATCTAACGGGACATTCTAAAAATAGAATGCAAAGTGTGAACACGTCTTCAATTTTGCTGCTGCAGCTGCGTTTTAGTGCTTTTCGTCAAAACAAAAGTGAAGTTCAAAGTGGTCGGACGTTCGCAAAAATTCACCAAATTTAATTACAGTCGAGTCCCGATAATTCGAAATGGCAAGGGGATCACTTTTTTACGAATTAGACGGGAATTCGATTTATCGAGATTTTTTTTAAGGGATTTTTTTTCAAGGGAACAGAATTTTTTTTACGAATTATCGCGATTTTCGATTTAGCGGGGTACGAATTATCGGGATTCGACTGTATTTAAAATGCATTTTAAAGATTAAGGTATTAACTTTAAAAAATTGGTTTTATGAAATTTATCTGACTAATTAAATTTTATTTCTGTATTTTAGATCGATTATCCCTTTTTTGACTATTTTGTGAACGTCTTTTTCATGTTTAGTTAAAGTTTTAGTTGTGATCCCACAAAATCCCACAAATAGTATATATGTTAATGTGTTCGTCTGACTTTGAGGGTACTACATGCCTAAAATCAGCTGCAGAAATTTGCCGATGTTTATATAATAGGAAAAATACTGATGCCATCTAGCGTTGCCAAGGGAAAGTTTTTCCTTATTGTGCTTTTGTTTTGTCCTCGTCGCTCGTGTTTGTAATGTTTTTTTGAAATTTTTGTATTTATTTATTTCATTGAAATTCACTTTTTAGGAGATTCCCATAAGTGTCTATTTACACGACTATTTATTTTTAATCTTTGGTGTGCAGAAGGTGGCACCAACGCTGGAAGATTACAAAAAATTATTGAAGTTATACAAGAGCAAATTGAAAACAACGGTTGCATTCCCGGGCTAAGCCATCTACCAAAACGTATTGATTGCATATGCTCTTGTTTCAATTGGAGAATTATTGGAAGAAGCTGCAGAGTCGCGAAACAAAGACATAAAACTATATAGAAAGCAGAACACACGAAAAATATCTCGAACTGTCACAAAAACGGATTTAATTAATAAACTACTTTTGTCTTCTGATCCTTTTATTACAGGACTAAGGAAATTACCTTGCAAATTTAAATCCAATTTAATGAAATCAACGTTAGATTTGTTAGAAGAATTTGATTAACTGTTATGTTTTTCTTTGTTTTTTGATTTAAACAATGTTTTTTTATTTTATTTTATTTTTTTTTTATTTGTTATGGCTCCTGATTTGTTTACAAAAGTGTCTTATTATTAAAGTATTTCAATATTACTTGAAACTGGTATTTATTTGTGTTTACAATTTTTGCTATGGCAGCTGTATGATATAGTTTTCCGATTTGGACTATATTTGGTAAGTATATATAAAACTGGTCCAGGCATACAATCTGTAAGTTTGGTTTACATATCTTGAAAAACAAAAAAGTTTTTCATGCTATATACTATTTCTATCCTATCGTTCCTATGGCAGCTATATGATATAGACGTAGAATTTTTATACTATACATTTAAAATATTTCTTTAGCATTTTGGTGTAAATTTCGTTACAATACCTGAACTAGAAGTATTTATGGCCGCGGCTCAGTACAAGCCCAACCACTGTGCGTCGGTGACATAGGATACCAAGAATATTTGTTAATGTATAACAGAAACGTATTTTCACAAAAAACCTTAAATTACTCAACATCAACAGAATGCTCGCATGAAGTTGTTACCAAAATTATGGTGAAATTGTATAAAATATTCTTATCAAAGCTTGTAATTGTTGAAAACATTCCATAATCCGAAAAGGCTCTTGTGTGTTTCTCTCTGTGTTTCCATCATTACTATTCCCACTTCCATTTTGTTTAGAACTGCTTATATGTAGACCCATTTTTGTCCACATCATTTCACGAATTTATTTTTTCCGAGACAAATTCGATTTTGTCAGCCTGTTTAATGTGCCACTTTTGAATTTTAAGCCTATAGGATACGTTCAACACAAATTCTAAAAATCGAATCCAGGCATGCAATGGACTTACACCATATTTTAGAGTCTCATGTCTTGGCTTAAAACATTCGGAAAGGAAATCAGAGGTTTTGATAAGCTTTGTGGGATTGACACCACATATTGGGCAACACTGAGTTGATGACGTACCAGTTAAAGCGTTCAGTACTTTACCATCAATAAACGTCATTTGAGTTTTATATGTAATGACAACTTCCTTGCCTTCCTTTCTATATATAAAGTCCTTTAGACCGGCGACTTGCACATCCAAACATTCTTTTTCTCATAAAATTTTTTCATGGCTTTCCTTTGCATACTCAATCTTAATTGGCCTGCAGAATCTTACAGATTGTGGTCCTCTGTTATTCCAAATAATTCTTTGATTTGCATCTATCAGCTGTAGAGGTATCATTGTGGTCACAAATAGGGATAGATTTAGGGAAGCAGGCTCTTCTGATTGAAACTTCTGCTTATATAAACTTTGACCTGTAGATCCATCGAATCCGTAGCTTGCTACTAAAGTGCAATATGATATGTTGTCCATTTGAGATATAACATATTTTAGCATAACCAATAATCTTTCTGCTGTATGGTCCAAAATATTTTGCATTGAAACTTGGGCAAGACTTTCCGAAATTTCTATTTGAGATGGTCTGCAAATTGTTTTGACTTGTTGAAGTGATGAATATGGGGGAAAATGTCGGAACCGCAAACTTTATTTACATGATGAATGTTGATATACTGCTGTTTAGTAAGTCAATTTTTCAACAAAAATGCGAATGCTTCATCAGGGGTAAGTGGAATAATAACCTGAGATTTCAAAGTTCCAGTCGCGTTGCCTGTCTGTTGTTCTCTGACACCTTTTAATGCATTAAGCAGATCCTCCTCTCTATCCCTCTTCGCTGAAACAAAAGCCGCATGTAATAAGTGATCTGTTGAATCTATTTCTGGTGAAAGATCGTTTGCTAACTTTTGTTTGTTACATACGTACACGAATGTACCTCTTAATTCTTATCATTTTTATATTAATAAATAAAAATTAAGAAAAACTTAATAATTCGAAGTTTTATTTATTTTCTCTCGCAAATTTCGAACCATTTGATATTTCAAACACTCGTTAATTCGAAATATTTCAAGAGTCCCTCGAGTTTCGAATTAACGAGAGTCGACTGTAGTTATAAAAATACACCAGCAACAATTGAACAGACACAACAAAACACATAGAACATCTAGAAACTACCACGCAAAGTTTAATCTACATACCTGGGTAATACTTCGGAATTTTGACTCCAGCTATATTTAAGCTCCAAAAAAAACCTGCGAACCAAATCAAGGGGTTTATGTGTAACTGGAAAATACATTCAATTTTGTAAATTAAAAATATAACAACTTTAACTTTATGCGTAAATTTCAGACTTGTTGCCCATAGTGCATTGCATTTAATGCTCAGCTTCTCTACCAAGAAGTGTAAATTAACGGTTATTTTTTTGTTACTCTTTGCTTATTGTATTCGCAAATAGGATTTTTACTTTTAATTCGATTTCGTCAAGAAAGCACGCTTATTAACCATGGGAAAACGCACAACCATCGAACAGAGGGAATTGGTCCTTAGACACCATAAAAACGGTGTTTCCCGGCGAGAAATCGCTAAAATTGTGAACATACCAGATGGTACTGTTAAAGCCATCATCCACAGATTCGTGTTTGAAAACCGCGTGGAAGACATGGGCAGAAAAGCGCCAAATAAAATTTTCACCGAAACGGATGAACGCCAAATTATAAGGAAAATTAAAAAAGATCCAAGGATTTCGGCGCTAAAATTAGCTCATGAGATGCAAAACATAATCGGCAAAAAATTTGGCCCACAAACAGTTCGACGTGTTTTAAGGGAACATAATTTTAATGGCCGAGTTGCTCGCAAGAAGCCGTTTATAAATAAAAAAAATAGAGACAGCAGCTTTAAGTTCGCAAAGGAGCACATAAAAAAGGACATAGGGTTTTGGAACGACGTTATTTTTGCAGATGAGTCCAAATTCAACATTTTTGGTCCTCTGTTATTCCAAATAATTCTTTGATTTGCATCTATCAGCTGTAGAGGTATCATTGTGGTCACAAATAGGGATAGATTTAGGGAAGCAGGCTCTTCTGATTGAAACTTCTGCTTATATAAACTTTGACCTGTAGATCCATCGAATCCGTAGCTTGCTACTAAAGTGCAATATGATATGTTGTCCATTTGAGATATAACATATTTTAGCATAACCAATAATCTTTCTGCTGTATGGTCCAAAATATTTTGCATTGAAACTTGGGCAAGACTTTCCGAAATTTCTATTTGAGATGGTCTGCAAATTGTTTTGACTTGTTGAAGTGATGAATATGGGGGAAAATGTCGGAACCGCAAACTTTATTTACATGATGAATGTTGATATACTGCTGTTTAGTAAGTCAATTTTTCAACAAAAATGCGAATGCTTCATCAGGGGTAAGTGGAATAATAACCTGAGATTTCAAAGTTCCAGTCGCGTTGCCTGTCTGTTGTTCTCTGACACCTTTTAATGCATTAAGCAGATCCTCCTCTCTATCCCTCTTCGCTGAAACAAAAGCCGCATGTAATAAGTGATCTGTTGAATCTATTTCTGGTGAAAGATCGTTTGCTAACTTTTGTTTCAATCGTATTCCAGCCTGTTCATAACTTAGTTTTGGCCTTCCCATTTTAGATGGAGATGGATCCGTAAGCTGTTGCTCAATTGTTATAATAATTGTCTGCGAAAGCCATGCTGAGTGCTGAACCTTAAATCTAGACAACATTCGGTTGCATTTGGGCAAATATTTTTTGATGTGTGATATGAATGTGTTAACTTTTTCCTCGATTTCGTTAACCTTTGACTTGCTGACTTCATTCACATTACATTTTTCTTTCTAAAATCCACGTCCATTGCTCTCCCAAATCTTGAGCAATGTTAAGCGGCGAAACTCATGTTCGGCTGCAACATGGCATTTTTTTCGAAAAGGGGCAAAAACGGGCAAAGGAAATAATTTACGCCCTAATCTATATATTTTTACGAAGAACATACCAGTTTTAGTTGCTCGCAGGAGCTCGCGGCAAAAAAGTTACACTTCACGGAACACAGCTAAAATTGTTTAATTTTATGTACAGTCGACTCTCGTTAATTCAAACCTGCGATAATTCGAACCTCTCTATAATTCAAAGTTATCACGAGGTCCCTACGAAATCTCTTTATATTTCGAACTAAATCAATACATTTTCATACACTTGGTAATTCGAACGAAAAAATCATTGATATTTAACAAAACCACGCGTTTATTCGAAGTCATCAGCGTCTAACACTCGACAATTCAAAGTTGCAGAGAAAAAAGGCGGAAATTTTGGGACAAGTTCAAACTTGCCTTTGTTTTTGTTTTGATTATGTAGTTTGACCATTTGTCGCACACACTTCTTTCGAATTGGTTTGTGTACTTATTCAGTTGCTGTTACTCTTTTGTTAGTATGCATATTAAAAGTTAGTGTTAGCTATGAGCCCTAAAAAGTATAAAGAACCTTTGGCAGAGGTGTCAGTTAAGAAGCAAGATCCTCATTTTATACCTTATAAAGCTTATGTCCACAAAACGAAAGTGATGAAAAAGCATTTCAGGCACTTTTTCTCTTAAAAAAAAGTTATTGAGCAGTGTGAGTAGCAGAATTGTACCAGTATAACAAAGTTCTTTCGAAAGATAAATTAATTCTCATTACAAATACATGTACATACGTACACGAATGTACCTCTTAATTCTTATCATTTTTATATTAATAAATAAAAATTAAGAAAAACTTAATAATTCGAAGTTTTATTTATTTTCTCTCGCAAATTTCGAACCATTTGATATTTCAAACACTCGTTAATTCGAAATATTTCAAGAGTCCCTCGAGTTTCGAATTAACGAGAGTCGACTGTAGTTATAAAAATACACCAGCAACAATTGAACAGACACAACAAAACACATAGAACATCTAGAAACTACCACGCAAAGTTTAATCTACATACCTGGGTAATACTTCGGAATTTTGACTCCAGCTATATTTAAGCTCCAAAAAAACCTGCGAACCAAATCAAGGGGTTTATGTGTAACTGGAAAATACATTCAATTTTGTAAATTAAAAATATAACAACTTTAACTTTATGCGTAAATTTCAGACTTGTTGCCCATAGTGCATTGCATTTAATGCTCAGCTTCTCTACCAAGAAGTGTAAATTAACGGTTATTTTTTTTGTTACTCTTTGCTTATTGTATTCGCAAATAGGATTTTTACTTTTAATTCGATTTCGTCAAGAAAGCACGCTTATTAACCATGGGAAAACGCACAACCATCGAACAGAGGGAATTGGTCCTTAGACACCATAAAAACGGTGTTTCCCGGCGAGAAATCGCTAAAATTGTGAACATACCAGATGGTACTGTTAAAGCCATCATCCACAGATTCGTGTTTGAAAACCGCGTGGAAGACATGGGCAGAAAAGCGCCAAATAAAATTTTCACCGAAACGGATGAACGCCAAATTATAAGGAAAATTAAAAAAGATCCAAGGATTTCGGCGCTAAAATTAGCTCATGAGATGCAAAACATAATCGGCAAAAAATTTGGCCCACAAACAGTTCGACGTGTTTTAAGGGAACATAATTTTAATGGCCGAGTTGCTCGCAAGAAGCCGTTTATAAATAAAAAAAATAGAGACAGCAGCTTTAAGTTCGCAAAGGAGCACATAAAAAAGGACATAGGGTTTTGGAACGACGTTATTTTTGCAGATGAGTCCAAATTCAACATTTTTGGCTCCGATGGGCAAACTTATGTGTGGAGGAATTCCAATACAGAGCTCGAAGAAAAAAACCTGAAGGCGACGGTAAAGCATGGCGGTGGCCATGTAATGGTGTGGGCCTGTATGTCGGCTGCAGGTTTTGGAAGGCTTCAGTTTATTGACTCAACAATGGACAAAATAAAACTAACCTATCAGACCGAAATACTTTGGGAAGTTCGACTTTCATACGCAATATAAATTTGATTCGAAACAACCGATAACTTTGAATGCCACGAGACAAATGATAATTTAAGAATATAATAAAGCGTTTATTATGATTAGTCATTGAGAATCCATTAATAAGTTATCAATGTACCTAGTGTTGATCATTTGATGAAAATAAACAACGTGAAAGTCCATTTACTTTCAATTCCACGCAATAATCTTATACAAAATTAGATAGATTTGTAATAGAATGTATTAAGTTTTTTGTTGTTATCAGAATGATTTTTATATGTCACAGCTAAATTATTATCCGTTTTGATGAATGAAATATTAAAATATGCTCGAACATGCACTTTCGATCAAAATATGCTCTAAGGAATGAAATATGCACAATATGCATGCAACATGCATTTGCATGACTATCCGAGCTCTAGTAATGACATACCGGATTTTCCATACAAATTTCGCGCTTCGCTTGTGAAGTCAAATATAATCCTATCTGGCAATGCTGTATATCGTTTGAAAGGTATTGGCATTACCTTTAAAATGACATATTTGTTTACATGAGCTTCAACGTTAAAAAAATACAATCGACTGAAAGCAGTTCACAAACGCAGAAATTCGGGCAATTTCGAAATTTTATTTCGCACAGGGAAATACTGCTGCGGAATCTCGCAGACAGATTATTGCTGTCTTAGGAGATAACAAACTTTCGATTCAAACCGACGAACACCCAAGCCACGACCAGTGACCGTTGATACAGATAAAATCATGGAAATAGTGGATCGAGATCGTCATGTGACTATTAGTACCATCGCAGAGGAGCTGCAACTAAGCACGGAAACCGTCCATAGCAGAGAACGGCTTCGGCTGAATGAAAAAAATTCGTACGCGCTCAACAGCCGAATCATGGTACAATTATACAAGGTAGTCCCGTCGGCTGCAAAATCGTTCGGGTTCTTTCCCCCTATGGTTCAGTGCGCTCGGGACTTCGAAGAGAGAGGTCGTACGCGGACGATTTTTTCTTAAAACTTTAACCCTTGTGTCCTTATGAAAA
The DNA here is from genome assembly GCF_018152265.1 of Drosophila ficusphila. Classification (NCBI taxonomy): domain Eukaryota; kingdom Metazoa; phylum Arthropoda; class Insecta; order Diptera; family Drosophilidae; genus Drosophila; species Drosophila ficusphila. The sequence continues at coordinate 100,157 of NW_025064167.1, forward strand.
ATAATTGTTGCAATTATTGCAGCAAGCACATACAATTCATAACATGTAATATTGCAAAAAATTTTTTTGAAAGGGTAACAATATGGGAGCGAGTCCTAAAGGGCAGCCTTGGGTAAAAACCAAAAATTACGGAACAATTAATACTCATTGTCATATAACAGTCTTTTTAAACCCTATGCACAGTATATGGGTTAAACAACACACTTTGTTTCTGTTTCTTTCGCACTTTCGGGAAAGCACCCTCTCACTCGCACTCATTGTAGTGCGCAATAGGGGGGAAGAAAAAGCCGACGGGACTACCCATGGTACAATTATATAATTGTACCATGGGACTACCTTGTATAATTTTACCATGAGCCGAATAATCACACTTTTTTTTTTTTTACTTTTTTGTTTAAAATGGCCCTTTTCAATAAATATCGAATGAGTTGAGAAAAGTATGGTATCATTCAAACGGCATTTGAATTACTTTTCCATTGATACCAAAAGTTAAAAGAAGCAAGTTCAGGTTTCAAGTATATTTCACTTTTATTTTGACAAAATACTTACGGCCACCACTGTATGTTAAAATCGTCGTCAAAAATCAGTAAAGAAACCGGTATGTCATTACCAAACAACCTAATATATAATCTGATGGCTGAAAATTCGCCTGAAAACGTAATGCAAGAAAATTTTCTTTCTGCGCCTAAAACCTTGGAACTATCCGATTTTTTTATTTCAGCATCAACATAAGCAACAAAGTTCTTAATCCTCTTTTTCAAAGGATCCTCTATGTTTTGCATTAAGTTTTCAATTCGATGCTGCAACACAAAGTTGTAAAGGCTTTCGGTTTCGGGTCCATGTGCCAGCCAATACTCTGGCATTTCTGCATATCTTAGGTCTATGTATGTTGTCTAGCAAAAAGATTTTTTTGTAAAATGGAGCAAAAACTAGAAAAAAATGTTTATGTCATCTTATTGTAAATAAATTTTATTTTGTCATACAACCCGGTAATTTGGCATTTTTCGTGCCTGTATTCCGTGCGGAAAGTCGATGTTTTCAGCTGTTTACCATAACCAGTGCGTAATCGGCAGTTTGCACTCAAAATGCCAAATTTAACGGGTTTATGGACAAAAGCACCGTGTGTATCTCGTACGGTAAATACGAGATCACACTCGTGTATAGCTGCCCTCGCTGCGCTCGGGCGCTAACTTCACGAGCGTAATCTCGTTCTTTCCGCACTAGATACACAAGGTACTATTATAATCCGGCACAATCTAACCTACTTTTATTCCACGAAACACGAAAAATGCTAGGTTAAAATAAAACATATACACAAAGACACATCCATTAAACAAATATTGCATTAAAAACTTAAATTTTACATACCTCCACTAATATTTTCCATTTTACTTTGTTTTAAAATGTTAAGTAGAACTTTTACAATCTTAGTTTAAAATGTGCTATTTTTTAGCGCGCCAAAAAGTCAACGTTTCTGATCCACAAACAGCTGACTTTCAGGGGCACCGAATTTAGCATGGCTGCAATTTCAGTAACGAAATTGGGATTTTTAAATGCAACGTATATTCTAAGGAGATTAAATGTTTTTTATTCGTAAATTAAAAAAAAATTGGTTATGTAAAAATATTGGGCATTGTGACTAGTGTGCGATGACCACGAAAAATGCAAATTTCCGTCGCCTTGTATTGAATGTTTATTTATGTTTTGGTTTGTTTAAATTTTGTTAGAGATCGCAGATATTTAAGTGTTGTGAAACGACAAGCAATCGGTTTTTATGTTGTCGGACTGCTGGCATTGGGGAGGACTCGGCCCAATGCATAGTACAATAAGTACAAGGTAGTCTCGTAGGCTTTTTTTTCCCTATTGCGCACTACAATGAGTGCGAGTGAGAGGGTGTTTTCCCGAAAGTGCGAAAGAGACAGAAACAGAGTGTGCTCTTTATCCCATATGCTGTGCATGGGGTTTAAAATTGACTGTAATATAGAAACATTTGAATTTTTTTTTATAATTTTATTTTGAGGAGCTTTGAGTTTGATATTAATCTTTGCTTTTGTTTTTGAACATTTAGTTTTTTTTTAAGTTTTTTAACTCTAAAAAAAATTAGAATTTTAAAATAATACTTTTTTATATCTAAGTTAATTTCTAAATGCTCAGCAGCCTTTAACAATTTGTCCCTTACATTATCTTTCTTTCTTTATCTCGTTTAAAAATTGTTGGGATGGCTTATAAGGCCGCCACGCGACACTTAGTCCACATATGTAAATTTTGGCGACGAGATATCGTTGTTAATTTTTAATTTTTTTTTATGATGAAACCTGCTATATACTCTAAAGCATCCTCCGCCAATTCGTCTATGTCAATACCTATTTTGTCAATGTCAATGACCGTTTGCAGAGTTTAAAATACTGCAGTCGAGTTAGCAGAAGTAGCAAAATATAAGCTATTCGGTGCTTCGACTGTGAGCAACATTCCAAAACAAGCGATTGCTTCTGCTTCTGCTTTTGTAAAAATCAGAAGTTGCAGTCGAAGCATAGGCCCAAATCATGAAAGCATCAAAAAGCAAAAGTCATTAGCAGGCCCCGCTTCTCGTTTTTTTGCTACTGATTTGCTGTTGCTTTTAATCGTAGCCGAAAGTCGATGCTGTTGCAGGTGTCGGCTTTCGGAAGTCGTCAGCAGTTGAGGCTCAAAAAATGAGGCATCCGATTTATTGTTGCTTTTGATTTTTGATTTTGACGCTGCTGCTTTCAACTGCTCGACTTCTGAAAGTCGCTAGCGACTGCTGTCGTTTGAAAATTTTTGATTTTGCTTTCGATTAGAAGAAGAATAATTTAAAATTATAATGTATTTTTTTTTAATATGTGAACATACACGTTTAATAATTAAATTTTGGCAATTTGTTTTTTTTATTCATTTTTTTCATAAAATACAATCATCTTCGTCATCTTCAAAAAGAGATAAGTTTTCAATTGCTGAGTCCAGAAAGCTTGGATTCAATTTGACCAGCAGAATATTTTCTAGTACTTCCTGACTTAGTCGATTTCGATAATCTGTAAGTACAAGTCTTAACGTCGAAAATGCTCGTTCAATCGTCACCTGTTAGAAAACATTTAAATTTATGAAACTGTAAACATTAATTTATTATAACTTTTGTATATATATACCTGAGTTGGTGGCACAGCAAAGCAAACATTACTTAGTGCATACAGCTCCTGGTCAGTGTACTGCTTTCCTTTCCAAAATTTGAGAACATCTGCATCGATTCTTTGGAAAGGAAGTTGAAGATTGTCAATCTTTGAGTAGACGTCGAATGTACTGCTGACTTCCGTTTTGATCCCTTGCTCTAAGTAAGCGTTTAGCAATTCATCTTCTTCATCAAAAAAATGGTTCACTGATTGATGTGTGTCCGAATTTGGTGTTGAGCATAACTGTCCAGTAGAATTTATATTTTATTTATTATTTTACTAAAAGGAATACTAATTAATTGTTAAAGAAACCAAAAATGCTGTTAACCTACGGCGATCTATTTCGGATAACATCTGGGCTACATTCACAGTGTGAATCACTACATCAATAAATCACTACTGTGAAGGAATTCACAGCTGACAACAACACCTTACTAACATTAACCTCAACACCAACTATACTGCGTGGTAACCGTCGCCGGAATTCCAGTGAGTCCAAAAAGTTTTTATAGCTGTTTCCTACCTAGGTTCTAATAATATTATCTGTTCTGCTTTTTTTTCTTTAGTGAGTAAGCTTACACCGGCAAATCGATCAGCCCGAAATCGGGCTCCCGAAGCTGTGATCGACTTGTGCACTCCAGACGGACCCAGAAGACGTCAATCGAACGCTTCATCGAATGGCTCGTTTACAGTTCCGACTCGTCGCCGTAGCCTTTCCCAAAGGAACGATAGCTATCCGATCGTGGATGTCGACGAAGTTTCTCCACCCGAGCTCGAGTTGTCCCAGAGGGAGGATTCCTACAAGTCTGCATGGAGAGTGTGACCAAGCGCGAACCAGTGTCAACCAAATGTGGTCACGTGTTCTGTCGAGAATGTATTCAAGATGCTATAAGGTCAATGCACATGTGCCCGATGTGCAACAAAAAGCTCACGGCGCGTTCATTCTTTCGTATTTATTTGTGAAATGCTAATCCCGCTTTATTATGAAGTCGCTCTGTGAGCTAGAAATTACTTTTGCATTATTGTTTTAAAATGACTTGTTATGCTAAAAAAACGACAAATGAATGTCTGCTCTTGTGATTTATATACGAGTAGTTTTAGGTTTTTTTGTATCCAGTCCACCAATAATATTAGTTTATATAAACATAAAATAAAACTTATCTAGCTATAGATCAAACAGTTCTCAGGTAAACTTATTATTCTTATTAAATTTATTATGCTTCTTATGCTAATATTAATAATATTATTTTGTTTTAAATAAAAGACAGTATTTATATTCACTTTGATTTTATATTCAATTTATTTTAATGCGCACACAACCAGCTAGTTCAAGCGATCAGAACGAAGAGAGAGAATTAAAGCTGAGATATCGATAACTTCATAAAAGAAAAGGATTAGGCAGTGTGACCACATTTGTGATGTTGGTTTTGATAACATATTCCAACACGCCCTCCTCAAAATTAACATTACAAATTTTTATAAGTGCTGGTGTGCATTCTGGGAGTTACAATATTATTTAAGGTTCCTTCTAGAGTGAGAATATTAGTAACCTTTGAAACACTTATGGGCGGAGGTTTAGGCTTCATCAGATCCGGTTTGCTTGAACCTCGCGCTTGGCTATTGAGATCGAACATCTCCTCATTTGTCTCCATTTCCTCAGTAGAGCTATTTTTCTCAGCTAGCGGTGCGAAGCGGTTGTTGCGCAGTCCGTTGGATGTCGAAGCCTGACATGAATCAGCAACATTGTTGACATTAGCTTTGCTTTTCTTTATGTCAGCTGGCTCTTTACTGCAGTTTGAAGGGTTCCGTTTCCTGCGTAGAGAAGCACTTGGTGCTTGAAATGAGCACTCCACAGCGGGTACCGTTGAGAATTGAATTCCCAAATTCATTTCTGCTGTAGAGATACGTGGCGAGGCTGCAACGGTGTATGTGGTAGTGCCAGAACTGCCCTGCAGTTCCAAAATAGCTTTTTCCTATATGAAATCCGCGAGGAAGCACCGAGGAACCGGGGTACGAAGGTATGCCCGCACCGAGGAATTGCGCGAGGAATTTTGTATGGGATTCAAGTTTTCTTCATAGGTGCAGCTCTCGATGAACTTTTTGACCGTTTCATCGAACGATTCCTTGGTGCCTTATACGAATTTTGTATGGGAAAAAAATTGTATAAGGCATAGAGGAATTCGTAGCGGAAGTGGAAGCGGGGTTTTCCTCGAAAGCTTTTGCGAGGATGCCCTTTGGGAATTCGTCGATGAATTTTTAAACAATTTCCTATATGAATTCCCCAATACATTTTTTTGGAAAGTCATACCTATTTTCATAAGAGGAATGACTAAAAAAAACACATTTTTAATACAGTTTTTAAACATTTTTCTTTAATTATAAATATTATTTATATGACTATTATTATTCTTATTATTATTTTACATTTTTATTATTGTTGTTATTATTATTATAAATATTATTATTTTACTATTATTATTATTATTTTACTATTATTATTATTATTTTCCTATTATTATTATATTACATTTTTATTATTATTTTATTATTATTATTATTTTATTATTATAATTTTACATTTTTATTATTAAAAAGTATTATTTAAATTAAAATTAATTTTAATATTTTTTTTGCAAATGCTATTTTTGGCGTTTTGCATCGCCTTTCTAATTATTTTTTCGCCATCCTCAAGGGGAAATACCTCTTGTGAGACGTCTGAAAATATAAAAAGATATTTATTAAAATTGCTGCTTCGAATAATTTATTAAAATAAATGAAAAATATTGTTCGTTTGTTTACCTTTTAAAATAGCAAAGAGGTTTGTAAAGTTTTTAAACCTCTTTTTCAAGTTTGTGCCGTCCAAATTAAAATTTGGCAGCAAGCCATCATCAATAATTTTTCGCAAAACTTTTGCGAAGTTATCCTTCCTCGCGAAGTTAGTTATTTTTGCTTTCTGTAATGATAAAAAGTTAAAATCTTTACTCTTGCAGTATTAAAAAACTTACGTAAAACTCCCGAAGCTCAGGTGTCATAGAGCTCTCGAAGAGCTCTATGTCGTCTTCCGTCTTAAGGGGGAAGGGAACCCCTGTCTCTACCGTTTTTTCTTCGACCTTCAATTTCATCTTAACCACTGCGGTGGTCTCCGCCAGCTTCTCGGCCAAAAGATCTATCTTGCGGTGCAAAGCCGCATTTTGCTCCGCAAGATAGATGTTTTGTTCTGAAATGGTAAATAAATTTATTTAGAAAGGATTATATATATTAATATATATAGCAATTAATACCTTTTAATGCGGAAAGTATCCTTCCTTCGCACAGGATCATTCTTTCTTCACATGACTCTGTTAAAAAATTTAAATAGTTAATCAAAAATTAAAAAAAAAAATCATGAAACTCACGAGATACGGATGGCTGATCTGTGAATAGTAAAATAATATTTTAGTATAAGTTTTGTATAATGGAATTAATACTCACCCGACTCGGAAAAGTCAATGCGGCGAATTTTTTTTGGTTGCTCTGACATTCTAAGGAAATAAAAAGAACATAATTAAAATCATTGTTTTATAAATTGATGCGTACAGTTACTGCAAAGAAAAACCCATAAGGCGTCGATTTGGCTTAAACTGCATTGGGCCCAGTTTAGAATTGGGCCACTTTATTAACTGTACGCCGGCGCACATAAGAGGGATGTTTTTTTTAAGCACAATTCAATTTCACTTTGTTTACTTTTTAAAAGCCCTGCAGCGCCTTATGGTTTTTTCAATAACTAAAAAAAAAAGGTCTTAAACATAATTCAAGCACTTACCTGGTTTTCTTTTAGCAAAAGCACTTCACAATTAAATCATTTTAATTTCACAATGAATCCAGGACAACCGCTACGGTGACGAAAAGCAAAAGAATGACGCAGGTCAGTTTTTTTTTTTCTTAATTTGCGTCGTCCCTTTTGTTTCGTCTTAGACTTTTTGGCGCGTGCCTTGCTGGCATTAAATTAATAAAAGGGCAAGATTCTTAATACTAATATTGGAAAACTAATTAGTCGAATTATAAAACCATTTAACAAATGTCTTTTTTTTAAATAAAAAAAATTAGTTAATATTGATTTATAATTTGACTAACAAATTTAATTTAAATATTATTCCCAGACAATTATATTTATTTTAAGTAAATTATGTTAAAAAACTTTAAAACCTAAAAGTATACATAAGCCGAGCATGCCTCAGCCGTGGTTCCCACCGAAAACCCAAATTTGTGTTTCTAACTGTAAATGCATTCCAATGGCAACAATGCAATGAGAGAAACGAAAAAATAGAAGACAAATTTGGTGTCGGGCCGCCGTCGTTGCCAAGCAACGACATCGTATTCGAAGAGTGAGAAAGAGGGGGAAACTTAGGAATATCCCTTTCCCTTTCCTACACACATGATTGGTAATTGCAAAAATTCACATGTGAACAGCCAAAACTGCAGGGTGGCACTTGTAGCATTAACGGTGTTGGTAGCGGGTGTTGCTGGGCTGGTTTTAAAAGCATCCACGTTTAGTTGCGGTAGGCTGTCTAAATGCCGTCGAGACAAATCTCCGGAGAGCATAGCTCGAAGTTCCGCTGGAGATTGGCCAGCGACTTCTTTCATTTTCTCGAATCCAGTCAGCTCTTTCAAGAGCAGCGGATGTGAGGGTGTGTTGCTATCCATTTGTTAGTTTTCCTTTTTGTGCGGCTGCGCGCAGTGAAGGGGTGTCGTTCTGCCCAAACGGTCACAGAAAGCAGTCTTAATTCCACTACAGATATGATTTTGTAGTTAAACGTCTGCCGACACTGCACTAGACAGCGTCCAAACGTAACAAATAGCACACGAGGCGTGTGCAAGAGGTAAACTCACGTTCCTTCTCCTTTGCTTTGCGTTTTTCCTAGTTAGGACACCACCGGAACTTATTAAAAGCCACTTTGTAATAAAAATTATTTTTAATTTCGATTTAATTTCTATTTGACGTCTATCCTCCAGTGTGACCACATAGGTAGCAGTATACCCGTTAATTAATAAATTTACACTTTTTACTTTTTTACTAAAAAAAAAAAAAAAGGGAGTTACAATAAAATGATTCAGCATTTGCTGCGAGTATTGGGGAAAACCCAGAAAAACCCAATAAAATCATTCTTAATCTATAAGATTACAAAATTATAAAAATTAAATTAAACTTGGGTAACATTTCATTTTGATTACAAAAAAAACTTCATATTAAATCATTTAAGCTATGTTAAATCATAAATGTGAAATGAATATAATTATTTGTTTCCTTCCTTTTTGTTTTTAAATGTTGTCTTCTTTTATATTGAGCTTTAATTTAAATTAGTTCCATTTTGCTTCTTAGGGTGTTGCATTTTTCGGTAGGCAGCGGCTTTGTTAGGATGTCAGCGATTTGATATTCTGTGGGTACATACTCAATAGAAACAATATTATTTTCGACTTGTTCTCTAGAAAAATGATATTTTATATCAATATGCTTTGATCTTTTATGGCATGAGGGATTATTAGCGATACTTATGCAACCTTGATTATCCTCAAATATTTTTATTGGTTTTTCTAGTTTTATGTTAACACTTTCTAGAAGAGACTTTAACCATAGGGCTTCTCTGACAGCTTCGAACAAAGCCATATATTCTGCTTCAGTTGACGAAGTAGCTACTGAATTCTGCCTTTTTGTATTCCAGCAGATTAAGTTGGAATTAAACATTTTAAATAAGAAGCCTGTTGTACTTTTTCTATCGACTTCATTACCGCCCCAATCAGAATCAACATAACCTGTAAATATGCTTTCGTACTTTATATTTATCTTAAAAATTAATTTCATTTCAATGCTACCTTTAAGATACCTCAAAATTCTCTTTAAGCATTGCCATAATTCTGCATTGTTTTATTTGTGTATCGACTTAAAATATTTACTGCAGTGACAATATCTGGCCTTGTACATAACATAACGTACATTAAGCAACCAATTAAGTTGCGACAAGGTGCATCATATTTCTCCTCAGAAATTAATAATTGATAATTAAGTTTATTTGGGAGCGGAGTACTGACTGCTTTACAATCCTCCATTTTAAATTTATTTAAAACCTTTTTTAATATATGCTGATTGATTTAAATATATTTCATTTTCACAAATTTCTATCCTCATTCCAATAAAATACTTTATTTGGCCCATATCAGTCATTCGGAACTTTTTCATTAAATATGCTTTAAAACTATTCATCCTTTCTATATCTGAAGTGGCTATCACCAAGTCATCTACATATAGTAATACATATATGTTATTCTTGATATCTTTTTTATCCAAAATATATATACAGCGGTCAACTGGTGAATTTACAAATCCACAATCTTTTAGGGTTTTCTCAAATACTTCAAACCAGCATCTCGCTGCTTGCTTAAATCCGTATATTGCTTTATTTCATTTACATACTTTATCATTACTACATGCCACTCCTTCAGGAATTTTCATGTAGATTTCTTCTTTCAGCGTTCCATTTAGGAAAGCGGTTTTCACATCCATGTGATGTACTTTAAAGCAATATTGAGTTGACATTGACATTATGAAACAAAAACTCGAGATTCGAGCTACTGGCGCAAAAGTTTCTTCATAATCAATTTGATATTTTTGCATAAACCCACGTGCAACTAATCTTGCCTTGTATTTTACAGGGTTTCCAAATTCATCGCATTTTTAAGTAAATACCCATTTGCTGTCAACAATATTTTTATTTTCAGGCCTTTTAACAATACACCATGTATTATTTAATTCATCGGCATTTAATTCTACCTTGATAGCTTCTTCCCAGGCACGCCTATCACTTATATCTTGAATCTCATTGAATGTGCTTGGAATATCACTAGAAATGCTTTGAGCATTTAATATACCTTTATAAGATATTTTTGGCAAGTTCTTTAATCTATTACTACGTCTAGTAGTACCTTCAACAAGTTGTTCTACACTATCATTGTCATCAGTATTAAGAGGATTTTCTTGAGGATTTTCTAGATTCCGTACTCTCATTCCGGCTAATATTGCTGCTGTTCTCCTTACTCTCATTCAGGTCAACTTCCTTATTCTCATTCAGGACATCTGCATGGTCATCTTCCTTACTATCATTCGGGAATTTTAATTCATTAGATTTATCCTTACTCTCATTCAGGACTGTATGGTTTTTTTTCCTTACTATCATTCAGGAAATTTAATTCATTAGATTTATCCTTACTCTCATTCAGGACTGTATGGTTATTTTCCTTACTATCATTCAGGAAATTTAATTTATTTGATTTATCCTTACTCTCATTCAGGATATCATCTTCCTTACTATCATTCGGGAAGTTAAATTGACCACATTGCGTACTTTCATTCGGCAATTCAGTATCGTTTACCACAGTTCTAGAATTTATCATGTTTGACTCGTCAATTATTACATCTCTTGCAATAATAAATTTTTCATTATTTGAATCCCATAATTTAAAACCGTTTTCTTCATAACCAACAAGTATAGTTTTAAATGACTTTTCATCAAATTTCCTCTTTCTATTTTTATTATGAACATAAACTGTTGATCCAAAAATTCTAAGATGTTTTAAATTTGGTTTTCTATCATGCCACATTTCATATGGGGTTTTCCCCAAATTACCAAGTGCCCTTGTTGGAATTCTATTCGTTAGATAGGTGGCTGTTAGCACAGCTTCACGCCAAAAGCTTTTTTCCAATTTCGCACCATTTACCATAGCACGCGCCTTTTCTGTGAGAGTCCTAATCATACTCTCCGAAACTCCATTTAACTGCGGTGTATATGGTACAGTTAGATGGTAACTAGTCCCTCTCTGCACACAGAATTCCCGCATATCTGTTGACAAATATTCCCTTCCATTGTCTATATATAAATTTACAACCTTTAGATTAAAATGTGCCTCACTTTTCGCAACAAAATCTTTATACATGTTAAATACATCAGACTTATGCTTTATTAAATAAGTTACACAATAGTGTGTAAATTGATCTATAAAAATAACAAAATAATTTTTGTCATCAATTGAAGTAGGAGTGATTGGGCCACACACATCTGAATGTATTACGAAAAGTGCTCATTTAATGTAACTTTTATTTTTATATTTTGCAAAAGGTAATCGGGCTTGCTTCCCATTAAGACAAGCTTCACATATTTCTGTAACAGGTTGAACTTTGTCCAAAAGTTTATTATCATTAAAGAAATTCTTCCTTTTAATATCTAAAAATTTCCCTTCACTTATATGACCTAGTCTTTCATGCCATAATTGATCTTTAATTTTATTTTGCATATTTGATGTAAATGCTGTAAATTTTATAATAGGTATATTGTACATACCAGTATTCTCAGCAACTATCAATTCATTTTTGGATATTTTCATACCTTTATTGTTAAATTCCACAGTCATCCCAGCCTCTTGGAGTCGCTTGACCGAAATTAAATTCTCCTTGCTTTGCCACCGCAATCTTGATTGGAGGGTCCAATTGGATTGAATCCATAAAAAGGTGTTCGTCATTCACAAAATGATCGCTGGCTCCAGAGCCCAATATGAAACTGATATTCTTATTGGAATTAGCCAGATTCTGATTCGCACGTTTTAACATGAATGCAAAACCAGGCTGAGTTGTGGCGACTTGTGCTTGTTTTTCATTTTCTTTATTTTTATTTTTACTTGAATTTATTCGTTTATAATTATAACAGTCCTTCTTAACGTATCCGTCTTTTCCACAATAGTGGCACTTAATATTTGTTTTCTTAAATTGTTTACGCCCAAAATCCTTTTCCTTTCTTGTAATTATTTTTAAACGGTCCATTTCTAACATTATTTCTATTATAAAAACTGCCTGTATGCATTATCATAGAATCGTGATCTAACAATCTGTGCTTTGCAAATGCTAATGTCAAATTTTCTACTGCTAGTGTTTCGATGGCAGTGATTACACCGTTGTATAAAGATGGCAGGGTCAGTAATAAGTGCGATACTTTTCCCATTTCATCAATTCGGGATCCTGCGGCCATTAATTCGCTGACTATTTTATCAAATATTATAAAGTGACTCGATAGTGTCATCTCACTTTTAAGTTTAAGAGATAATAGTTTCTTGTGAAGCGATAACTGCGATGCAAGACTTTTTCTCTCATAGGTAGCATCTAAACTCTTAAAAATCTCTCGTGCAGTTTTGTCACTTTCCGCGAAATTCAAAAATGAGTCACTTAAATATTGAATTATTGTGCCATTTCCACGTCTCTCTGCTTTTAACCAATTATCGTCAACTTCGTGCGGCATTACACCATCAATAACATTTAATACCTCTAGCTCTTCCAGGAGAGCTCTAACTCGAAATTTCCATATTCCATATTTTTGTCCATCAAACGCTTTAATATTATTCTTTGTTTTATCCATTTATTTAATTATCAGGCAGGCTCCGGTTTTCACTTTCACAAGATTCTCTCGTTTTCGTTTTCGAAAACGAAAATTGGTGCTCCCGTTTTCACTTTCACAAGACTTTTTCGTTTTCAAAAACGGGCAAGTTTTTTTTGTCGAAATGAAAAGTAAATGCCTTTTTCTACATTAAATCGGTTCTTAAATGCAAAAGGAAAAAAATAGTTGACTCCTTGGTCTATTGATGTTCATTTCACATCATCAGTAGGTCAATCTAATTCGTATTTATTTTTTAAATAATTATTTTCTGACCCCACCTTGATTTCATACATAAAATATTTGCCGTCGGCAACAACAATTTTCGTTTTGCTAAGGGGCCGATAAATCTACTGCCAAAAGTTATCGTCAATGCAGCCGTACTTGTAGTGGAACAAAACAACCACTTAAAAATAATTATAAAATGAAAACGAAGAAAAAAATATTTGTAAAGAAAAGTTAAATAAGCTTTTTATAAATAAATATGATTAATTTAATTTCTTAAATGGCAAAAGTGCAGAAAAAAAGTTGTTGAGAATAGTGGAATGAAAGCTGCAAAAAAGGTGGCAGCCCCTTATTGTGGGAAACAGCTGATTTCTGATGGAGGCTTATTTGAACTTTTAAAAATGTAAGTAAGACAACTTAATTTACCGATCGTCAGACATATTAAAAACTCATTTGCTGCATCTAAAATGTCTCGATTTTCTTAAATCAATCAATTTCTGCCTTCTTTTGGCTTCAAAACAGGCAATTGAAAATATAAAAGGGTTTGTTTACTTTTGACCAAAAAAAGTCAGCTGTTTGAACCATTCCGATAACGAAACGATGACAAAAAGTTTGTGAAAACCGGAGCACCTAAAACGAAAACGTACGTTTTCGCCCAAAAACGAAAACGAGAAAAAAAAGTGAAAACCGGAGCCTGCCTGTATATTTTTTGTTTTAACTTGTGTATGTAGATTTCACCGGACTATTTTATTTTATCAGAATTACAATAATGGAAGTAAGAAGTAAGAAGAGAAAAAAATAAGAATATGTGTATAAGTGAATTTCACAAGAACTGTACTTTCCCTGCAGTTCCAAAAGTGCCTTGTCGTGGATGACATGTACGACTACCCACTGATGCGAGTGTCCGAAGCACCTGGAGCCGCACTGGTGCCATTTCATATAAAGCTCTTGTATAGCATTTAAGGATTTGACATGCATGCCGCTCTCGATGACCATTTTGTCCGATTCATCGAACGTGGCATCGATGGCTTATACGAATTTTGTATGGAGAAAATTCGTATAAGCTATTGATGCTTTCGTTGCTGACGTGGAGGCAATGTTGTCATCTATGGCAATGTCTAAAATGTCATCCCCAAATTCATATGAAAAACAATATACTTGTATATATATATTTTTTTTTATTTTATTAATTAATCTTATTTTGAAACATAAGAGATAAGTACATAAATAATATGAAATTAAAAAGTTTTTGTTTACCATTTATGTGGAATATTTGCAGGACAACGGCTGTTTTGCGTCCATCTATGGAACAAAAAATATTTTTATTATTACATATTATAAATGTATTACTTTTTTTAATTTAAAGCAAACTTACCTTTCAAACGATTTTACCGTACATACAGGCTGAATCCTAAAAAGATTTAAATAAGTTTGTAGTAAAAGACATAATATTTGTGTAATCTTAACGACACTTACATGATTTTTAAACAATTCCGCTGCCCGTTGCGCAAATTAAGTAATTTCACAACTAACTGTCATCGCACAACGCAAAAGAATGAGCAGTTCAATTTTATTTTGCACCCTTTTAGTATACCCTTCTTTTTTGGGTATAACCGACGATAAATGACACGCGAGTTATATTATATCTATATTTGCAGTTAATGTTATGTTATGGTTATCCTGGTTCAATAATTTAAATAATGTTGTATATATAAAATATATTATATCTGTATATAACTTTATATATATATTATATTTAATATTTTAAGAACTTTAACATCAAAAGAGTATACATAAGTCGAGCGCCCCTTAGCCGTATTTTCCATCGAAAACCAATTTTTTGTTTCTAACGGAGAATGACAACAGTGCAATTAGAAAAACGAAAGAATAGAAGACAAATTTGGAGTCGGGCCGCCGTCGGGTGGAAGCAACGAGATCGTATTCGAAGAGTGAGAAAGAGGGGGAAACTTAGGAATATCCCTTTTCCTTTCCTACACATTGATTGCTTGAATGCCAAAAGACACCGGGTGACAGCCAGAACTGCAGGGTTTCCTTAGAATCACAAGAACTGAGAAAAAAAAACGAAGTATGTACACTGACGAGCAAAACTGTAACACGATTTCATTGTTTCAACTTCAAAAGTCTGTAACTTTTTTTCTAATGCACGGATTTTGAAGATCTTAGTCTTGTTTTGTAGGTTATATAATTTACTACTAATGTAGTAATGGGGGTGCATTAATTTAAATGGAGTTGGTTCCTTGTTGTTAATCGATGGAATAATGCGAAAGGAGCAATATCTATCCATTTTACAAGAAAATTTTCCAAAGGAATTTTGGAAAATTGGGTATTTCTGCCGAAAAATGCGTTTTTCAGCAAAACAACGACCCCAAGCACACGTCCATATTGGTAAAAATTTGGATTTCAAAACAGAAATTTTAATCTATGAAGTGGCGACTACAATCTCCCGACATGAATCCAACAGAAGACTTGTGGAGTCATGTGAAATCGCAGCTGGAGAAATATGCATTTCCTCCAAGTGGAATGAAGGAGTTGTGAGAGCGGTAACAGGGCGTATGGAATAATATTCCCCCGGAAATGGTACGACGGTATACCCAAAATATGCCCAGACGCATAGAAGAGCTAAAAAAGTCCAAGGAGATGTGAACTCACTATTAAAAAATCATTAAGGGGTTATATACCTTTTTCAAGTTCAAAAAATCGAAAATTTTTTTTATTATTTTTTTTGATGTACATACTTTCAACAATTTTTCTGCAAAATTTTGTAGAGATCGGGGCACTAGAACCTAAGATACAGCCGTTCATAGCGCACGGTGAACATGACTACCTAATGTCCACCTAAAACTTTAAACGCGATTATCTCGGAGTCGCATTTTTGAGAAAAGGTCATTGCGGTGAGCACGATATCTCGGTAACCACTACATCGATCGATTTGAAATTTTGGGGGATTGTTTGTAGATACAATAGCTAGTTCGTGAACGAAGGATTTTTTTTTCGAATTTTTTTCTATTTTTTGGGGCGAAAAACTAAATTATTAGACCTCGAAAAATCGATTTTTTTGAAAAAACAATCGCTGTAACTGTAAAAAAATTTTTTCGTAAAATCCTTCGTTCACGAACTAGGTAACACTATATACTAACGTAGTTTTTTTTCATTTTTTTTTAAGTTGAGCCGTTTTCTTGTTTTCATGCTCACCGCAAGCCTCTAATGAAAAAAGGACTTCTGCGGGAAGGACTATAACTTCCACAATACTCAAAATTTTCACTCGAAATTTTATACAAATTAAGTTAAGGACACGTACTTTGATAAAATTTTTATTGAATTTAAATAAAACAATGGTAACATGCTAAAAAAAATAAATAAAAACCATGTATTTCTCTGGTGAAAAAGGTATATAACCCCTTAATAAAAATATTTCTTAAAAAAAATAACCAGAGTGCAAAACTGTAACATTTGACTTTTTTTACACTTTGGCGCGTCATTTTCTTTTACTGATATCAAATGGCTTTGAATTTTACTTAATAGTAGTAAATTATATAACCTACAAAACAAGACTAAGATCTTCAAAATCCGTGCATTAGAAAAAATTTACAGACCCTTGAAGTTGAAACAATGAAATCGTGTTACAGTTTTGCTCGTCAGTGTATGTCTATGTGTAAGTTTCACAAAAACTGTTATTTTCCTTAGAAACACAAGAAATGCACAAACGAAAAAAGAATTGAAGGATGCAAATGTGTATGTCTGAATTTCACTATAACTGTTCTTTTCAACAGAATATTATATTATCTTTTATTTAATTATAAATATTATATTTCATCATATTATTATATTTCACAAAGCTATTATTTTTCACAGGAATATTATATTTCACAGGAACTGCAGAATTATCTATGTGTATATGTGGATTTTCACAAGAATCAAACAATCATTTGTTTATGTGGGGACTGGGCCCATAACCTATTGGATGTTATAGTATTTTGTTTTAAATAAAAGACAGTATTTATATTCACTTTGATTTTATATTCAATTTATTTCAATGCGCACACAACCAGCCAGTTCAAGGGATCAGAACGAAGAGAGAGAATTAAAGCAGAAATATCGACAACTTCATAAAAGAAACGGATTAGGCAGTGTGACCACATTTGTCATGTTGGTTTTGATAACATATTCCAACACGCGTTTATCTCGGAACCACGTTTTCGGACCTTACGGATGTAATTGAATTGGGGTTAACCAATCGTCATCAAGTTTTTTTTATAGGAACATTTCCTTTAACTAATAAACTAGAATTATCCAAAAATATTGAAAATAATTAGTGAGAAAAAAAAGCGCGAAAATCGAAATTTTTTTCAAAAGCTAATAACTTTTGCAGAGCAAAAGGGTATTATAATTTCAGTCAGAAGTTTGCAACGCAGTGAAGGAGACACCTCAGACCAGTGATGCCAAAATTTTTTCGAAAAAAAAGGACAGATTGAGAAAAAAAACGGGAAAAATAGGATGAAAATATTATAAAAAGGATAAAAAAAAAGGACAAAAAGTTTTTTTACAGTAATTTTATTTTTTATTATTAAATTAATAGTTTTAAGGCATCTTTGATTTTTTTCCTTCGTCATTATTGCTGTCCTCATAAGTAGGCATGGAGCCAATTAATTGGAGAGACTTTGCAGGCAAGTTATAATTATGACAACATAATTTATGACGACGCAATCCAAATCTCAAGAAAGAACACATGTACATACATGTATTTATAAGCGGTAAGCTTTTGAAAATATATGTATGTATATTTACCTGTTTGCCAAAATGGCATTTAATGAATCTACCTCCAAACGGTACCTAATTTTGGTTTTCACCAAGTTTACTTGGCTAAAAACTCTCTACCTCAGCATTTGACCATGGTAATGAAAGCAGACTGAGAGGTCCTCATAGGGGTTGTTGCCTGCAGAATCCCGATACCTCTTCCCTTCTGACCAAAATGTTGAAGTATCTTCAATATTTTCCCAATTTATTAGGTGAATATTGGAATATTGTGAAATTATTTTGCTTTTAATCTTAGAATTTATTGAAAATATATTTAAAATAGGCAGAATTTACCCTTTTTGAAAGTAAATAATATTAGATTTTATAAAAGGACAGATTTCCGGATGAAAAATCTAAAAAAGGACAGATTTCAGGTATGCGGATGATTTTCAATTTTTTCCGGATGAAGGGCTAAAAACAGGACAGATCTGTCCGGAAAAAGGACAAATTGGCATCACTGGTTGGCAGTGCTTAGATGAGCATTGCTATGGTCGTTTGTTTTGTTAGCAGGGCCGTTGTTGGCTAGAACACGTGCGTAGTTGGTTGATGTAATTATGGAAGGATTTTGCTGTTTGAGAAGTAATCTAGCTTCTCTTATACTGCATTTTCTTGTTGTTTTGATTTTTATTAGTTCTTTTTGTTGTTGGTATCGTGGACAAGAGGGAGCAGAGGAAGCATGCTCTTCTAAGCAGTTTGCGCATTGGGTTCGTGAGCAAGGGGATGGGGTATGGGGGGAAAGTAGCATGTTTCGCAAGTAGGAGAGTTTTTGCAAAATTTGTCTGTATGACCCAGTTTTTGGCAGGTCTTTCACCTCATAGGGTTGGGGAAGTACTCCCTGACCTTGACGGTGTGCCATGAAATGTCAAGCTTGCTGGGTAGGTTGTAGAGATCAAAGGTTACAAGAATAACTCCAGAGGGTTTTGGGGTCCCGTCAACTTTCCTGGTAAATTTGAAAACCGAGTGAACGTTTTGGCTGACCAGTTCTTTAACAATTTCGTCTTCGGGGATGTTTATTAGACAAGGGGCGTAGATGGTACCCTTAACAAAGTTGAGGGATTCATGTAATTTGCACTCGATGTCGCATAATCCTGCTAGGTTATTTATTTTCGTGAATTTACCGGCAGCGTTTTTGTTTTTAACGAGCATTAAAAGGTTGCCATCCCGAAGAGTGGAGATGGACAGAATTTCTTTGCTTATAATATTTAACGCACGGTTAACAGCAAAGCAAGAAAACTCGGAAATTTTTTTGCTTGTGTTTTTGGAAGATATGATGATAAACTTTGGATTTTCTTTTGTTGTTTCGGGAAGTTTTGGGAACACCTCTTGAAGTTTTTGGAAAGGTCTTTTTTTTTTTGATTTGGGGCTATCGCTAAGCCATGCAAAGCGATTATCCCCTAAGTTTGGGGGCCCAGGGGGCATGGTTTCAATAGCTTGAGACTGTTAAGTTTAGGCTTGAAAACTGGCACTGGAGAAAAAATATAAAGGAACTATTTTAGCGGATAACCGTGTGGAACGAGGCCACGAAAGAAAACAGGCACTGACGTCTGCGCACGAAGAGAACCACGTGGTAGAAGGTTCGGGAACCACTTTTGAAAAAAGGTATCGGCTAACGACGAAAGATGACTGCTCGCGACGAGAGATAGACGAAGACTGGTTTTTTATCAGTTCGACTTGATTTCTTCAAGATGGCGTTTTCTAACTGTTATTGAATTTCGGATTAAATTTGATCAAAATCGGACACCTCTATCATATAGGTAGCTATATAGAATTAATGGAAATAAATTTATAATATCGTTGTTTTTTATCCCATGAGCATGATTTTTTAAATATCAGGTTTTTTAACAACTCTTATACTGAAAAAAAGTTTCATAAAAATCGGCCGACTATATCGGATAGCAACCATAGGAAAGATCGAAAAATCTATAACGAAATAACGGAAATATAATGATAACATCGTTGTTTTTTATTAGATAAGCATGCTTTTTGAAAAAAATACAAAGTTTTCTAACAACTCTTGAATAACGAATTAAATTTGGTCAAAATCGAACAACTATATCATATAGCTCCCATATCATCTATAGTCGAAAATATGGAAAATGAAAAGAAAAATCGTCTAAGCCTTGATGTTGTTTAGCCTTTATGCATTTTGTTCGACATATTTGATGACTGCAAGGGTATATAAGCTTCGGCTTGCCGAAGCTAGCTTCCTTTCTTGTTTTTGATTAAATAAAACTAAAATGGGCCGTGGATCGGCACTAAAGGATGAAGAAATGGGGAAAATTCTTGCATATTTGGACTTAGGCCTTAATGTGAGCCAAATCGCAACGAAAATGAATAGATCGCGAAATGTGGTACGCCATTTTTTGGAAAATAAAGAAAACTAAAAAAAAAAATTATAAAGGGCTCCAAAAAACAAAGTTGACCGGTCGAGATAGGCGGCATATAGTGAAAAAGGCCTCTAATTCCACCATGTCCTGCGCCGGTTTGGCTCATTATGTTGGCAACAAAGTGTCGGAAACCACAATTTGAAGGGCTTTACACAGTTGCCAACACTTGGTGCCATCAAAAATGGCAAGAGCTCCTAAAATTTAAATGATCCACCAGCAGGCGCGGCTCAACTTTGCAGAAGGAAATTTTGCAACGAATTGGCGCTCAGTAAGCTATTCTAAAAGGTTCCTGCTAAGCTTTATTTTAATATTTTTTAATGTTTAGATTATATTTTCTGATGAAAAAACTTTAATTTGGATGGCCCTGATGGGTTCAACTTTTACTGGCGCGACTTGCGGAAGGAGCCCCAATATTTCTCGACGCGCAATTTCGGTGGAGGCTCCGTCATTCATTGCGGCTGAAACTGTTTGTAACTACTCGAATGGACAGTGTTAGAAATATCAAAGTATTGGAGGAGTTTTTGAAAATATGGAAAAAAATAGAAAAATCGTCATAAATTCGATGTTGTTTAACCTTTATGTATTTGTTCGGCATATTTGATGACTGCAAGGGTATATAAGCTTCGGCTTGCCGAAGCTATCCTTCTTTCTTGTTTTTATCTGATCCTAGTTCATTTTATGCACAGTACTGTACACTTTAAGAATTTTTTCGGTTTTTGTGTTTCCGATTACCCGTTTTGGTTGAATCACTTCCCTAAGCGGGACACCTTTTTGCCGAAATGTTGCAACTGAGGAACGCACCCTCCCGCCCCTTTTTGATTTTTCAATTTTGAAATTTTTTTCGCAAAATAAATATATTTTCAAATAAAGTTACAAATTTCAGATTTTTATCTTTAACCGTTTTCTCAAAACAATTTTTTTAAAAAATGTCAATTTTTCGGCCCTACAAGGTGAGAACCTGCCTTTAACTTATGTATGTGCCACGCCCACTATTACGCCTAAAGTTCTTAGGTACTTACAATTTGGATTACGTATGTAGAAAATCTAAAGGGAAATAGATTGATCCGCAGAGCTTCGCAAACAGTAGAACAAAGATAGCACTCCTTCGATATCTTCTTGGTTTGTCCCGACTCCTCGTTTAGGGTATATTTCCAAATAGTCAAATTAAGAAAGAACACTTTGTTTTCGGTATTTCTGTTTCAACATAGCAGACACGTGTTTATTCGTCAGGAACCAAAAATGAAGAGAGCGAAAAAGCTTCAAACAATAGTATGGCCGTATGTCCACAAAATGCCAAAATATCGATATTCGATATATATATATAATATTCTTTTGACCTTAAATGATGTGACATTTCCACAATATATTATACTGTTTTTGCCTATTATGATGTAACATTTCCACACACCTCCTCAAAAATAGTATATATATATTCTATATAGTTTACTTAAGATAAGAAAAGTGTCTGTATGTGCTATAGTGGGGTAGTACAATTTCAGTCCAACATTTGTTGCAAAGGATTGGGGAAAACCCACAAAAACCCAATCAGACTGTATAATGCATTATGATTTACGTTAAACAATTTCATTTCAAATCAAAAAAAAAAAACAAAACAAAAACTTAAAGTTGAGACAGCCTCTTGATTTTCAGTGAGATCCATTTCATTCCATTCCATTTCATTTCATTCCATTCCATTTCTTTTCAGTTTATCAAATTCATTTGATCTCGCAGATCACAAAAGCGTTGCGCTGGTAATGGTTTAGTTAGCATGTCTGCTATTTGTTTACCTGTGGGAATATAAACAATTTCAATTAGGTTCTTATCAACCTGTTCTCTTGTAAAATGATATTTTATATCAATGTGCTTTGAACGTTTATGACATGAGGGGTTATTGGCAATACTTATACATCCTTGATTATCTTCATATAATCTAATTGGATTAATTACATTTATCTTTAAACTTATTAATAATGAATTTAACCACATGGCTTCTCTAACTGCCTCAAATAAGGCCATTTATTCTGCCTCTGTTGAAGATGCTGCTACCGAATTTTGCTTCCTTGTATTCCAACATATTACATTAGAATCAAACATTTTAAATATGTATCCAGTAGTACTTTTTCTATCTGATTCACTGCCACCCCAATCTGAATCCACATAGCCGACCAAAAACTCATTAAAATTTGAGTTTTTCTGAAAAGATAACTTTAAATCAACTGTACCCTTTAGGTACCTTAAAACTTTCTTCAGGCATTGCCAAAGTTCTGTGTTATTCTTTTCACAATAACGGCTTAAGAAATTAACGGCTGTACTTAAATCAGGTCTTGTACATAACATAATATACATTAAACATCCTATTACGTTTCGACATGGGGCATCACACTTATCATCTGAGCTAAGAGCAATATGATTAAGTTTAGTTGGCAGAGGACAGTTAACAGGATTGCAATTTTCCATATTATATTTCAAAAGTATTGTTTTTATGTAAGCAGATTGACTAAGACTTATATGACCATCACTTTTATCAACTTTTATACCTAAGAAAAATTTAATCTCATTTAAATCAACCATTCTAAATTTGTTCATTAGGTATAATTTAAAGTCTTTCATTAATTGTTTATTTTTAGTAGAAATTACTAAATCATCTACATATAAGAGTATATATATATTAGAAAATATATCCCCTTTGTCAAGAAGATATATACAACGGTCTACTGGTGAATTAACAAAGCCTATTTCTGTCAATGCTTTCTCGAATATTTCAAACCAACACCTTGCAGCTTGTTTGAGACCATAAATAGCTTTATGTAGTTTACAAACTTCATTTTCTCTACTTATTAGACCCTCGGGTATTTGCATATAAATTTCTTCTTTTAATATTCCATTCAAAAAAGCTGTTTTAACATCCATATGATGTACTAAAAGGTCATATTGATTTTCTATAGACATAATCAATCTAAAACTCGAGATTCTTGCTACAGGTGCAAATGTTTCATTTTAATCAACTAAGTATTCTTGCGTAAAACCACGAGCAACAAGTCTGGCTTTATATTTTATTGGTTCACCGAATTCATTTTGTTTCATTGTAAAAACCCATTTACAACCAACTACATTTTTATTTTTAGGCTTTTGTACAATTGACCAAGTCTTATTTAATGAGTGTGAGTCCAGTTCTTCTTTAATAGCTTTCTCCCAATGTATTCTATCTTTACTATATTTAACCTCGACAAATTTATTTGGTATGGAATAGATTAAAGATTGAGTATGCATTACACAATTATTTATTAAATCTTGATAAGATACTTTTGGTTTATTCTTTATTCGATCACTTTTTCTAATATTTATCTGCGATTCCAAGTCTTCTTTTTTATAAGAATTTTCAACAGACATTTCTGGATCGGCATTCTCAAATTCTACCATATACACTAGGCTGTTCATCTGCTTGATCAGATATCCCTTTATTGTTGAGGACATTTTCATTATCAATATTTAATTGAATACTTTCACCATCTTCATTATTAAGATTCCTATCATCCTCAACCACAGCTCTAGATTTTACCATATTTGTTTCATCAACAACAACATATCTTGCTGTTACAAATATTTCTTTTCCAACACACCACACTCTATACCCATTTGGTTCATACCCCACAAGTATACCTTTCCATGACTTTTCGTCAAAGTTTCTTTTTTGTTGTTTAATATGAACATATACTGTGGAACCAAAAACTTTTAAATATTTTAAACTTGGCTTTTTGTTATGCCACATTTCATATGGTGTTTTCAATAAATCTTTAAGTGCATTACTTGGACTTCTGTTTATTAGATACGTTGCTGTTAATACAGCTTCCCCCAGAAACTTTTCTGTAGTTTGGCTCCTATAACTAAAGCACGAGCTTTTTCAGTTATAGACCTTATCATCCTTTCGGATACACCATTTTGCTGAGGTGTGTGTGGAACTGTTAAATGGTAGCTGATGCCTTTTTCAACACAAAATTCTCGCATTTCATTTGATAAATATTCCCTCCCATTATCTATGTATAGATTAACTACTTTTAGATTAAGATGAGCTTCGCTTTTTAAAATAAAATCCCTAAATGCAGCAAATACATCTGACTTGTAAGTTAACAAATATGATAAACAGTAATGTGTATATTGATCTATAAAAATAACATAGTAATTCTTTTTATTTATCGTTGGAGGTGTTATCGGACCACAGACATCGGAATGTATTACAAATAATGGCCTATTTATGTGATCTTTATTTTTAACCTTTTCAAAAGGAAGTCGAGTTTGTTTTCCTTTTATGCAGGCTTCGCATAAATCATTAACTGGATTAACATTAGTTAGTAATTTAGTATCTTCAAATAAAATGTGGTTTTTAATTTCAAGAAATTTTCCCTGACTTATATGCCCTAACCTCTCATGCCATATGTTATAATTTATTTTACTTGATACAAATGCATTTCTAGGTATTGTAAATTTCACAGAAGGGACATTATCAATAAAATGTGCAGCCATTATGATTACTTTATCTTTACTCACAATCACACCTCCTGGATGAAACACAATTGTAAAACCAGCATCTTGCATCTTGCACCTTTTTAACAGAAATAAGGTTTTGTGATACATCAGGACAAAATAGCACATCGTTTAGGGTAACATCGGTAAAAGTATCGGTTAGCAATTTCATTGATCCCTTTTTAGTTGCAAATATAAATTCGTCCGACTTTGCAACAGCGATTTTTATTGGTAATTCAAGATTCTTATATTTATGTATAGCAATCCTTCATTAAGTGCCCTATCTTGCCACAGTAAAAACATTTTTGTTTATTATACCCTTGCAGAGCAAAGGGTATTATAATTTTGGCCAGAAGTTTGCAACGCAGTGAAGGAGACACCTCAGACCCCATAAAGTATATATATTCTTGATCAGCATCACGATCTGAGTCGAAATACGTCTGTACGTCTGTCCGTCTGTCCGTCTGTCCGTCTGTCTGTCTGTCCGTCTGTCCTCCTGTCCGTTTCTGCCTAAACTAGTCTCTCAGTTTTAAAGCTATCTTGCTGAAACTTTCCCAAAAGATGTGTAGTTATTGCACGCGGTATATAAGTCGGAACGGGCCGGATCGGCCGACTATATCGGATAGCTCCCATACGAGAGAATTAAATAAAAAATGCCCATGCCGTTGTTTTTGGTCAGATCGAGTTGATTTCTTCTAGATGGTGTTTTCTAACCACTATTGAATTTTGGATAACATTTTATCAAAATCGGATAACTATATCATATAGCTGCCATAGAAAGGATCAAAAAATATATATAGAATTAATCGAAATTAATTGATAACTTCGTTGTTTTTAATCCCACGAGCATGATTTTTAAAACATGGACTTTTTTAATAACCCTTAAATCGAGAAAAAAATTTCATAAAAATCGGACAACTATATCATATAGCTGCCATAGGAAAGATCGAAAAATATATATAGAATTTATGGAAATAAATTGAAACGTCGTTGTTTTTTATCACACAACCATGATTTTCTGAGTATAAAGTTTTTAAGATAGCTTTGAATTATGAAAAAAATTTCATAAAAAAATTTCATAAAGTTCGTACATTTTTATCATATACATAGATGCCATGGGAAAGATCGAAAAATCTATAATAACAAAATTATTGCATGTCTGTTTTTATACCCTTGCAGAGTAAAGGGTATTATATTTTTTTTGTTTTTTGTCATACAAACTTGATTGTTGTTGGAATAAAAAGTTCTTTAAAGATAATTAGATTTCGAAAGAAGGTTTATGAAAATCGGATTAATAATTGCAATTTTTGAATTTGTGTAAAATGTATTAATTAAAATAAAATTTAATTTTAGAGGATTGCTGCTAGTTTCTGCGAAATTTATTTCAAAATTCACGTACTCAGCCCCCACACCACGACAAGGTCTCAATCCACGAGGGGGAAATTTTAACTACTTACAAATTATATTGCAGATTATTTTAAATCAAGACTAAATTTTATACAATTTATGTATACAATTATTTAGCTAAATACAAATAACAACTTAAACATACTTGTACAATTAGTGAAAATATCCAAGAAATTAATTATTAACTGATACAAAATTACTTATAGGCTATACTTTAAAGAAAACACCATCATGATGACTGTATGGGGTCTCATATGTAAGTGCAAGAGTTTCTGAAATGCCAGTATCTGCAAAAACCCAATCTATTTGCGTTTTATGCTTTGTCGTTGGACAATTATTTACTGGTACGAGGTTAAGAGCATTTCGATTTTCCTCTAAGGAATCAGTTCTTGTGGATCTGCATATATTAAAATCTCCTAAAATTACCACTTTATTATTTTTCATTCTGCGTACTCTTTCAACGTCATTTATAACTTCATTTCGAAATCTTGTAATAGGAAATCCGGGACTCCTATAAACAATGATAAATGATGTATCAAGATATTTAAAAGCAATCGATTGATAAGTGGCCCTTGAATTCAAAAACTTATTTGTCTCAAACAGAAGGACCACTCTATGGAAGATACTCTGCTTTGCAAAAATAATTATACCGTTCTTTCCAATATTATTAAATCGATTACTGTCAATTCTTCCTATGATGTTGAAATCTATAAGGCTGTACTCTTCACTTGGAAGAGACCAGGTTTCAACAAAACATAAGAAATCAGCGGAACAAATAATTTTATCGTTGGATATATCTTCGCGATGAGCACGAAGAGACTCAACATTGTGGTAATATAATGAGATTGTATTATCAGTGGCCAAGAATCAGTGCCGGATTAAGCTAGCGCGGGGCCTGTACCAAATTCTGTCAAGGGGCCCTTGCTTTGCTTTAGGTTCTCAAGTTTAGGGTATTAAATAAAACAAAATTTTTACAAATAAACTTTTCTGGATTTAATATGGGCAAACTTAGAGATAACACTTTCAATATCGACTTTTTTAAGCAAATCATGCTCTATATTCAACAAAGTGAGATGATTAAGACGTTCTTGGCCCATCGTGTTCCTTAATTCATTTTTAATACGTTTTAATGTTGAAAAAGTGATCATGAGAGACAAGTAAATGCGCAAGGCAATTTCTAAGTTTGGGAAACACGATTCTAAAGAATTATTTAATAAAAGTTTATAAAATTGCTGTTCCAGAGGCTCCTGTTTCGTGCTGTCAATAACAGTAGCCACATCTGTTTTCAGCAGCTCTGCGAACTGCACTAATTCGCCACCTAGGCTGTTCTCCAAATCATCTTCGTAAGCACTGACCATACTTGAGGATTTTTCCAAAATCTCTTCTGTTGTAAGAGATTTTAGCTGTCGAAATACTTCAAAAACACTAGTAATCTTATGATATGCCTTCATACGTTTAGTTAAAGCAGACAGTACGTTATCAATAATGACAATAAACACCTGAACTTCGAAACGTTGTCAAACGAGTCAATAAAATTTAAATAGTTTGCCTACTTTTTCTCGAAATACTGATAATCTATATTATATTAAAATCGATAAAAAAAAGTACAATCTCGGCTACGTAAACTCGCAAAATAAATGTATACCTATATAAAAAAAATTAAAATCTGGCCGCTTGAAGGGTAGAAATGTGGTTTAATTTCAGACGACGAAATCGAGTTTTATATTTTCAGATGGGAGTAAAGCATAGCCTAAGCGCTTCACGCTTAAGTCATGCAAATTATTTTTAGGTTCCTATCTAAATTTTTTTTTTTACGATCAGATAGGTAGGAGTTGGAGCGCGGCCGCGCGGGGCCCCCCAATGCGCGGGGCCCGTAGCATTTGCTACTCCTGCTATATGGCTAATCCGGCACTGATGTTTACCAACGGCCGCCGATAACAGGTTATCGATTCTGCGTGAGTCCAGACAGGGTTGCGACCTTTTAAGCCTCTGGAACTGGTTCCCCAGGAATGACTGACTCCAAAAAGGTGAATTTGAAAAATTTTGAGTATTTTTTTTGGCGAAGAGAGAATAGAAAAAGAAAAAGTGCATGAGGTCCAAGAGGTTATATCGAAGTAATCAAGAAGGTCTAAAATTTTCAAAAATTATAAAAAAAATTTTTCATGAAAAAATCAATCCCGGAGGAGATATTGGAGCTTATTTTCTTGGACAAGTTGAAGGAGGAGACACACCCAAAAGAAGAGGGCAACTTTTTTATAAAGAAAAAATTGGCCACTCATTGCTGGGTGGCCCCCAGGTTTTTGTAGCTTAGCTATTTATTTATTAAAAATTAATTAGAATTAAGTAAACAAAAGCAGAAACCAAATGTGAAGTCCATATAAATGAAGTAATCAGATAGTCCAAATATTTATTCCAAAAGAATTAAAATAATCACATATTTATTTATTTATTATCTTGATATAAACATGTGATATAGCCAGATTTATTTATTTTTTATTATGCACTATTTATTTATTTAATAAATTATAACGAGTTAAAAAAAAAGAACATGAGTGAATAGAGTATTTAACAAGGGGGGTGAGATGAGCACGTATTTCCACAAATAAGATAATAGGGAGGTGCAACATAAGATGCACCCATGGTTGGGAGGGCCTCCGAGGACTCTAATCATATCTTTTGAGTCCATATGTACAGTGCCGGATTAAGCTAGCGCGGGGCCTGTAGCAAATTCTGTCAAGGGGCCCTTGCTTTGCTTTAGGTTCTCAAGTTTAGGGTATTAAATAAAACAAAATTGTTACAAATAAACTTTTCTGGATTTAATATGGGCAAATTTAGAGATAACACTTTCAATAACGACTTCTTTAAGCAAATCATGCTCTATATTCAACAAAGTGAGATGATTAAGACGTTCTTGGCCCGTTACTAGCTTTCAATACTCTCGAAACATGATCGATATGATAATCGATTCAAAAAAAGGTCAGCTATGTTCACTCATAAAATGAATCTATATTTTATAATAAATCAACAAACCACAGTAGATTGGATTGTGACTGACCACGTGACTGGGTCAATAAAATTTAAATAGTTTGCCTACTTTTTCTCGAAATACTGATAATCTATATAATATTAAAATCGATAAAAAAAAAAGTACAATCTCGGCTACGTAAACTCGCAAAATAAATGTATACCTATATAAAAAATGAAAATCTGGCCGCTTGAAGGGTAGAAATGTGGTTTAATTTCAGATAAAATATAACGTGACGAAATCGAGTTTTATATTTTCAGATGGGAGTAAAGCATAGCCTAATCGCTTCACGCTTAAGTCATGCAAATTATATTTAGGTTCCTATCAAAATTTTTGAAGTGAAAACTTCTTTAGCGGCGCTGAGCACTTTTTTGTATGGGTAAAAACATTCAAACTCGCGTCAGAGTCCCGTTATGCTGATCGAAAAAGCGTAAGATCGTGGGAAAGGGAGAGGAACTAGTATCTCCCACTCTTTCTACCGCGCCTGAGTCATGGTACAATTATACAAGGTAGTCTCGTCGGCTCGTCAGTCCCCTATCGACACTACAATTAGAGCGAGAGAAAGAATGTTTTCCTACGAAAACCCGAGCGTTCGGGCCGATAGGGGAGTAAACCCGAACAATTCTGCCGTCGAGACTACCTTGCAGGGGCGCACAGAGGCATGGTAGAATTATACAAGGTAGTCTCGTCGGCTGCAAAATCGTTCGGGTTTTTTCCCCTATCGACCCGAACCCATAGAAA